>NW_027189133.1:1777472-1869972 GCF_040958095.1 Procambarus clarkii
TTTGGTCATATATCTACGTTAATTTAAACTCCAAAAAAAAGAAATTGACCTCATACATAATGAAATGGGTAGGTTTATCACTTCATAAGAAAAAAATAGAGAAAATAAATTAATTCAGGAAAACTTGGCTTATTAGGCAAATCGGGGCCTTGAATAGTAGGCTGACAAGTGCGTTCTGGCTATTAGGTACGACATATATATATATATATATATATATATATATATATATATATATATATATATGTCGTACCTAGTAGCCAGAACTCACTTCTCAGCTTACTATGCATGGCCGATTTGCCTAATAAGCCTAGTTTTCATGAATTAATGTTTTTTCGACAACCTAACCTACCTAACCTAACCTAACCTAACGTTTTCGGCTACCTAACCTAACCTAACCTATAAAGATAGGTTAGGTTAGGTTAGGTAGGGTTGGTTAGGTTCGGTCATATATCTACGTTAATTTTAACTCCAATAAAAAAAAATTGACCTCATACATAATGAAATGGGTAGCTTTATCATTTCATAAGAAAAAAATTAGAGAAAATATATTAATTCAGTAAAACTTGGCTTATTAGGCAAATCGGGCCTCGCATAGTAGGCTGAGAAGTGAGTTCTGGCTACTAGGTACGACATATATATATATATATATATATATATATATATATATATATATATATATATATATATATATATATATATATATATATATATTTAAAAATCTGTCATATTTGTAAATGAAATAATAATAATTATTTAATTATTAAATTTAATTTAATTTGTTTTATTAATATAATTATTTAATAATTTAATAAAATAATAATTTATTAAAAAGCATTAATTTGATTACTTATTTAATAAAATTAAATAATAAATAATAAATTAAAAATTGATATATACATGTGTGTCCAGGAGGCCATCTGTGTCCCCTCAGATGGTCTCCCTTATCACAGTTTGTGTCTATGGATGTGTGTGAGTGTGTATATCCCTGTGAGTGTCCGGGCGAGTGTGTGTGAGTGTGAGTGTCCCTGTGAGTGTCCGGGTGCGTGTGTGTCCGGTTATACCTGTGGGTCCAGGAGGCCATCTGTGTCCCCTCAGATGATCTCCCTTATCACAGTCTATGGGTGTATGTGAGTGTGAGTGCCCCTGTGAGTGTTCGGGTGAGGGTGTGTGTGTGTGTGTGTGAGTGTCCGGGTTTATGTGAGGTTTGGTTCCAGGGAAACATCCTTCCCCCCCATCCCCTTCACATATCTCCTCCCTTATTCCCACCGTGGGTTCGAATCCCAGGTGATTAGACCTGCTCTAGGTCCATGGATCCAAGGTATCCATCCGTGGGCCCAACGGATTTCACCCCTTCCCCACTTTCCAAGGGCCAGGCCAATTCCAGCTATCCAGGGAACCTGTCGAAACAGAGGCAGCTACAGGAGGGGACACACAAATATTTGTGCCCTGCAGTTACACAACCGTTCCGACAGACTCGATCGCAATCTATCCAGATGAGAACACGATCTCTTCCGACTACACCACGCTGGAGTCGCTGTATGTCTCAAATTTGGTTCCTTTATTTATAGTTAGTATTTTTGGTGAATTAATTGATTTGTTTTAATTTTTTATTGACTTTGGTAGAACGATTTGGGGAGTTGGGGGGGGGGGGGGGTTGTGTGTGTAATGGATTGTCGAGATCGTGGTTGGTTAGTATTTATCTAGTTGTGTTCACCTAGTTGTGCTTGCGAGGGTTGAGCTCTATACTCTTTCGGCCCGCCTCTCAACTGCCAATCAATCAATTATTACTAACTAATAAAAAACATTCCACACACACACACCCAGGAAGCAGCCCGTAACAGCTGTCTAACGCCCAGGTACATATTTACTGCTAGGTAACAGGGGCATCAGAATGATAGAAACTCTGCTGATTTCCGTTTGTTCCATCACCGGGGGATCGAATGAGCTACGATTACGAGTCGAGAGCGACGTCCACTCAGCTATGAAGCCCCCTAGTTTGTGAATTGGTGCAAAAGATAATTTGGGAGAGGTTAAGGGAAAGGAATGATGTTTGGTGGCTTTGAAAGCTTTGGATGGGAGGGGGGTTGGCAGTTATGAATTAAAATTGTTAATTATTTAAGATAGGATATATATGCAAAAGACTTTGCGAGATATAGTAAGAAAAGTGTTTCTGACTGAGGTAAGGTACTGTGTGATTGACTTGTATGTTAGAAAAAAGAACACTTATTAGAAACTTAGATGATCTTTTGAAATGTTTCTTAGCAAATAGTTGCAAATTATAGTGTGAGAAGCATATGGTTCCCCTACTCTACACAAACACACGTGAGCACAATTAGTCCACGGGATTCAGAGAGAGTGAGAGTGAACAGCGAAATAGTAACAAAAAATGTGACAATGAGGGGAAACTATGTCATTCAAACGTTAACCATATAATTACAGTAACACTAACCGAGCGTCCACATACATATTCCAATCAATTTACATAAATAAACATTCACTAATATATTCCTTTAAAATGGACACACGCAGATAGTTGCAGTACACATGTCAGTTCAATTACTGGTACACATAAACACTCATAGCTGGACGTGTCTGTCCATCTTGACAATAGTAGACATGTTACAAAAAATGTGACAATAATGGGAAACTATGTCATTCAAACGTATAAATGTTAACCATATAAATTACAGTAACACTAACCGAGCGCACACGTACATATGTCAATCAATTTACATAAATACACATTCACTAATGTGTACCTTTAAAATGGACACATACAGATAATTACCGTACACATGTCGGTTCAATTACAGGTACACATACACACACATAGCTTCACGTGTCTGTCGGTCTTGACAATAGTACACATGGATACGCACACAAAACAGTCCATTATCAATTAATGTGTGTGTGTGTGTGTGTGTATTTATTTTCTCCTTGTATTTATTACATGTATCTGCAGAATCGAGTTATTAGCTCTTGGACCCCGCCTATCAAATATATGTATTTTTCCTTTTTATAATATCTACTACATCTATTTCTCTCTAACACACACACACACACACACACACACACACACAAACTGGAGGCCTACCGTCTAAACGGAGAGTGTTCGTTGGTTATAATCCTAATGGTCCCATATCGAATCTCAGTTGATGCAATAGCAAATCGACAGATATTCTTTAACCTGATTCGCCTGTTCACCGGCTCCCCTCCGACCGGGGAGCCAGTCGGCCGAGCGGACAGCACACTGGACACTGGACTTGTGATCCTGTGGTCCCGGGTTCGATTCCGGGCGTCGCCGAGAAACAATGGGCAGAGTTTCTTTCACCCTGTGCCCCTGTTACCTTGCAGTAAAACAGGTACCTGGGTGTTAGTCAGCTGTCACGGGCTGCTTCCTGGGGGTGGAGGCCTGGTCGAGGACCGGACCCCGGGGACACTAAAGCCCCCTAATCATCTCAAGAAGAACCTCAAGAGATAAGCACAAATGAATCCATCAACCTATCTACTTATATCTGTCAATCCATCAATCTATCTTCCCATAAACCAACCATTTATCATTATATACATTTATATTCCATTTATCCGTCCATCAACTCTTCTGTCTATCCATCCATCTACTCATATGTCTTTCCATCCATCAGATAGCCGGATGCATCTATGCATCCGTCTATCCGTCAATGTATATATTTAGCAATCAATGTAAACATCCATCTATCTACTTATATAAATTCTCCTTTAATCCCTGTTTCACCTGCACCACTCCCCCTGTTCCCCCATCCCCATCCCTGTTTCACCTGCACCACTCCCCCTGTTCCCCCATCCCCATCCCTGTTTCACCTGCACCACTCCCCCCTGTTTCTGCATCCCTGTTTCACCTGCACCACTCTCCCTGTTCCCCCATCCCCATCCCTGTTTCACCTGCACCACTCCCCCTGTTCCCCCATCCCCATCCCTGTTTCACTTGCACCACTCCCCCTGTTCCCCCATCCCCATCCCTGTTTCACCTGCACCACTCCCCCTGTTCCCCCATCCCCATCCCTGTTTCACCTGCACCACTCCCCCTGTTCCCCATCCCCATCCCTGTTTCACCTGCACCACTCCCTCTGTTTCTCCCTCTTCATCCCTGTTTCACCTGCACCACTCCCCCTGTTTCTCCCTCTTCATCCCTGTTTCACCTGCACCACTCCCCCTGTTCCCCCATCCCCATCCCTGTTTCACCTGTACAGCACCCCCTGTTCCCCCCTCTTCCTCCCTGTTTCACCTGCACCACTCCCCCTGTTCCCACATCCCCATCCCTGTTTCACCTGTACAGCACCCCCTGTTCCCCCCTCTTCCTCCCTGTTTCACCTGCACCACTCCCCCTGTTCCCGCTCTTCATTCCACCTCTAAATCCCGTATCCTCCCCCCCCCCTACCACCTTTGCACCTCTTCCCTTAACTTAAATCAGGACCAATAAACTTCTTTATGTGTTTAATTTAGTTTTTTTCTAAGTACGGAAAAGTCTTCAGCCATCTCAAGCACTATTTTACAATTAACTTTAATTAAATTGGTAAGGGAGAGGGGGGGGGGAGTGATAAGAATAATTAATAATTATTCCTAAATCCTTTAGCTAAAGTCAACACTGACCAACCTATGCTCGTTCCCTACCCCAGACCATTCCCTCTACAAATACATTAATTTAGTAATAATAAGCCTTAATAATATATTAATAAATAAATTTTAAAATAAATCTGTGTATGGCTGCAGCCTCCAGCATGTGGCCTCATTACATAGACAGACATTCTCTTTATATATATATATATATATATATATATATATATATATATATATATATATATATATATATATATATATAAATATATATATATATATATATATATATATATATATATATATATATATATATATATATAAATATATATATATATCAATTTACATAAATAAATATTCACTAATATATTCCTTTAAAATTGACACAAGCGGATTAAGGCGTCCTGTACATACCAGTTGCATTGCTCCTGGCAGTATGGGTTCAAGTCACTTCTGGCATGTGAGTTTTCAGTTGCATGTAGTCCAGGGGACCATTAAGGCTTGTTCACATGTTTATATATATATATATATATATATATATATATATGTATATATATATATATATATTTAAAAAATCTGTCATATTTGTAAATTAAATAATAAATATTTAATTATTAAATTTAATTTAATTTGTTTTATTAATATAATTATTTAATAATTTAATAAAATAATAATTTATTAAAAAACATTAATTTGATTATTTATTTAATAAAATTAAATAATAAATAATAAATTAAATATTGATATATACTTGTGTGTCCAGGAGGCCATCTGTGTCCCCTCAGATGGTCTCCCTTATCACAGTTTGTGTCTATGGATGTGTGTCTGTGTGTGAGTGTGTATATCCCTGTGAGTGTCCGGGCGAGTGTGTGTGAGTGTGAGTGTCCCTGTGAGTGTCCGGGTGCGTGTGTGTCCATCCTGTGGGTCCAGGAGGCCATCTGTGTCCCCTCAGATGGTCTCCCTTATCACAGTCTATGGGTGTGTGTGAGTGTGAGTGCCCCTGTGAGTGTTCGGGTGAGGGTGTGTGTGTGAGTGTCCGGGTTTATGTGAGGTTTGGTTCAAGGGAACCTCCCCCTCCTCATCCCTCATCCCTCCCCCCCCCTTCCCTTATTCCCACCGTGGGTTCGAATCCCAGGTGATTAGACCTGCTCTAGGTCCATGGATCCAAGATATCCATCCGTGGGCCCAACGGATTTCACCCCTTCCCCACTTTCCAAGGGCCAGGCCAATTCCAGCTATCCAGGGAACCTGTCGAAACAGAGGCAGCTACAGGAGGGGACACACAAATATTTGTGCCCTGCAGTTACACAACCGTTCCGACAGACTCGATCGCAATCTATCCAGATGAGAACACGATCTCTTCCGACTACACCACGCTGGAGTCGCTGTATGTCTCAAATTTGGTTCCTTTATTTATAGTTAGTATTTTTGGTGAATTAATTGATTTGTTTTAATTTTTTATTGATTTAGGTAGAACGATTTGGGGAGTTGGGGGGGGGGGGAGGAGGGGGAGGGGAGGTTGTGTGTGTAATGGATTTTCGAGATCGTGGTTGGTTAGTATTTATCTAGTTGTGTTCACCTAGTTATGCTTGCGAGGGTTGAGCTCTACTCTTTCGGCCCGCCTCTCAACTGTCAATCAATCAATTATTACTAACTAATAAAAAACATTCCACACACACACCCAGGAAGCAGCCCGTAACAGCTGTCTAACGCCCAGGTACATATTTACTGCTAGGTAACAGGGGCATCAGAATGATAGAAACTCTGCTGATTTCCGTTTGTTCCATCACCGTGGGATCGAATGAGCTACGATTACGAGTCGAGAGCGACGTCCACTCAGCTATGAAGCCCCCTAGTTTGTGAATTGGTGCAAAAGATAATTTGGGAGAGGTTAAGGAAAAGGAATGATGTTTGGTGGCTTTGAGAGCTTTGGATGGGAGGGGGGTTGCCAGTTATAAATTAAAATTGTTAATTATTTAAGATATGATATATATGCAAAAGACGTTGCGAGATATAGTAAAAAAAGTGTTTCTGACTGAGGTTAGGTAGTGTGGGATTGACTTGTATGTTAGGAAAAAGAACACTTAATAAAAACATAGATGATCTTTTTAAATATTTCTTAGCAAATAGTTGCAAATTATTGTGTGAAAAGCATATGGTTCCCCTACCCTACACAAACACACGTGAGCACAATTAGTCCACGGGATTCAGAGAGAGTGAGAGTGAACAGCGAAATAGTAACAAAAAATGTGACAATGAGGGGAAACTATGTCATTCAAACGTTAACCATATAAATTACAGTAACACTAACCGAGCGTCCACATACATATTCCAATCAATTTACATAAATAAACATTCACTAATATATTCCTTTAAAATGGACACACGCAGATAGTTGCAGTACACATGTCAGTTCAATTACTGGTACACATAAACACTCATAGCTGGACGTGTCTGTCCATCTTGACAATAGTAGACATGTAACAAAAAATGTGACAATAATGGGAAACTATGTCATTCAAACGTATAAATGTTAACCATATAAATTACAGTAACACTAACCGAGCGCACACGTACATATGTCAATCAATTTACATAAATACACATTCACTAATGTGTACCTTTAAAATGGACACATACAGATAATTACCGTACACATGTCAGTTCAATTACAGGTACACATACACACACATAGCTTCACGTGTCTGTCGGTCTTGACAATAGTACACATGGATACGCACACAAAACAGTCCATTATCAATTAATGTGTGTGTGTGTGAGTGTGTATTTATTTTCTCCTTGTATTTATTACATGTATCTGCAGAATCGAGTTATTAGCTCTTGGACCCCGCCTATCAAATATATGTATTTTTCCTTTTTTTAATATCTACTACATCTATTTCTCTCTAAAACACACACACACACACACACACACACACACACACACACACACACACACACACACACACACACACACACACACACACACACACACACACACACACACACACACACACACACACACACACACACACACACACACACAAACTGGAGGCCTACCGTCTAAACGGAGAGTGTTCGTTGGTTATAATCCTAATGGTCCCATATCGAATCTCAGTTGATGCAATGGCAAATCGACAGATATTCTTTAACCTGATTCGCCTGTTCACCGGCTCCCCTCCGACCGGGGAGCCAGTCGGCCGAGCGGACAGCACACTGGACACTGGACTTGTGATCCTGTGGTCCCGGGTTCGATTCCGGGCGCCGCCGAGAAACAATGGGCAGAGTTTCTTTCACCCTGTGCCCCTGTTACCTTGCAGTAAAACAGGTACCTGGGTGTTAGTCAGCTGTCACGGGCTGCTTCCTGGGGGTGGAGGCCTGGTCGAGGACCGGACCCCGGGGACACTAAAGCCCCCTAATCATCTCAAGAAGAACCTCAAGAGATAAGCACAAATGAATCCATCAACCTATCTACTTATATCTGTCAATCCATCAATCTATCTTCCCATAAACCAACCATTTATCATTATATACATTTATATTCCATTTATCCGTCCATCAACTCTTCTGTCTATCCATCCATCTACTCATATGTCTTTCCATCCATCAGATAGACGGATGCATCTATGCATCCGTCTATCCGTCAATGTATATATTTAGCAATCAATGTAAACATCCATCTATCTACTTATATAAATTCTCCTTTAATCCCTGTTTCACCTGCACCACTCCCCCTGTTCCCCCATCCCCATCCCTGTTTCACCTGCACCACTCCCCCTGTTCCCCCATCCCCATCCCTGTTTCACCTGCACCACTCCCCCCTGTTTCTGCATCCCTGTTTCACCTGCACCACTCCCCCTGTTCCCCCATCCCCATCCCTGTTTCACCTGCACCACTCCCCCTGTTCCCCCATCCCCATCCCTGTTTCACTTGCACCACTCCCCCTGTTCCCCCATCCCCATCCCTGTTTCACCTGCACCACTCCCCCTGTTCCCCCATCCCCATCCCTGTTTCACCTGCACCACCCCCCCTGTTCCCCCATCCCCATCCCTGTTTCACCTGCACCACTCCCTCTGTTTCTCCCTCTTCATCCCTGTTTCACCTGCACCACTCCCCCCTGTTTCTCCCTCTTCATCCCTGTTTCACCTGCACCACTCCCCCTGTTCCCCCATCCCCATCCCTGTTTCACCTGTACAGCACCCCCTGTTCCCCCCTCTTCCTCCCTGTTTCACCTGCACCACTCCCCCTGTTCCCACATCCCCATCCCTGTTTCACCTGTACAGCACCCCCTGTTCCCCCCTCTTCCTCCCTGTTTCACCTGCACCACTCCCCCTGTTCCCTCTCTTCATTCCACCTCTAAATCCCGTATCCTCACCCCCCCCCCCCACCACCTTTGCACCTCTTCCTTTAACTTAAATCAGGACCAATAAACTTCTTTATGTGTTTAATTTAGTTTTTTTCTAAGTACGGAAAAGTCTTCAGCCATCTCAAGCACTATTCTACAATTAACTTTAATTAAATTGGTAAGGGGGGGGGGGAGTGATAAGAATAATTAATAATTATTCCTAAATCCTTTAGCTAAAGTCAACACTGACCAACCTATGCTCGTTCCCTACCCCAGACCATTCCCTCTACAAATACATTAATTTAGTAATAATAAGCCTTAATAATATATTAATAAATAAATTTTAAAATAAATCTGTGTATGGCTGCAGCCTCCAGCATGTGGCCTCATTACATAGACAGACATTCTCTTTATATATATATATATATATATATATATATATATATATATATATATATATATATATATATATATAAATATATATATATATCAATTTACATAAATAAATATTCACTAATATATTCCTTTAAAATTGACACAAGCGGATTAAGGCGTCCTGTACATACCAGTTGCATTGCTCCTGGCAGTATGGGTTCAAGTCACTTCTGGCATGTGAGTTTTCAGTTGCATGTAGTCCAGGGGACCATTAAGGCTTGTTCACATGTTTATATATATATATATATATATATATATATATATATATATATATATATATATATATATATATATATATATATATATATATATATATTTAAAAAATCTGTCATATTTGTAAATTAAATAATAAATATTTAATTATTAAATTTAATTTAATTTGTTTTATTAATATAATTATTTAATAATTTAATAAAATAATAATTTATTAAAAAACATTAATTTGATTATTTATTTAATAAAATTAAATAATAAATAATAAATTAAATATTGATATATACTTGTGTGTCCAGGAGGCCATCTGTGTCCCCTCAGATGGTCTCCCTTATCACAGTTTGTGTCTATGGATGTGTGTCTGTGTGTGAGTGTGTATATCCCTGTGAGTGTCCTGGCGAGTGTGTGTGAGTGTGAGTGTCCCTGTGAGTGTCCGGGTGCGTGTGTGTCCATCCTGTGGGTCCAGGAGGCCATCTGTGTCCCCTCAGATGGTCTCCCTTATCACAGTCTATGGGTGTGTGTGAGTGTGAGTGCCCCTGTGAGTGTTCGGGTGAGGGTGTGTGTGTGAGTGTCCGGGTTTATGTGAGGTTTGGTTCCAGGGAAACATCCCTCCCCCCCCCCCCTTCCCTTATTCCCACCGTGGGTTCGAATCCCAGGTGATTAGACCTGCTCTAGGTCCATGGATCCAAGATATCCATCCGTGGGCCCAACGGATTTCACCCCTTCCCCACTTTCCAAGGGCCAGGCCAATTCCAGCTATCCAGGGAACCTGTCGAAACAGAGGCAGCTACAGGAGGGGACACACAAATATTTGTGCCCTGCAGTTACACAACCGTTCCGACAGACTCGATCGCAATCTATCCAGATGAGAACACGATCTCTTCCGACTAGACCACGCTGGAGTCGCTGTATGTCTCAAATTTGGTTCCTTTATTTATAGTTAGTATTTTTGGTGAATTAATTGATTTGTTTTAATTTTTTATTGATTTAGGTAGAACGATTTGGGGAGTTGGGGGGGGGGAGGAGGGGGAGGGGGGGTTGTGTGTGTAATGGATTTTCGAGATCGTGGTTGGTTAGTATTTATCTAGTTGTGTTCACCTAGTTATGCTTGCGAGGGTTGAGCTCTACTCTTTCGGCCCGCCTCTCAACTGTCAATCAATCAATTATTACTAACTAATAAAAAACATTCCACACACACACACCCAGGAAGCAGCCCGTAACAGCTGTCTAACGCCCAGGTACATATTTACTGCTAGGTAACAGGGGCATCAGAATGATAGAAACTCTGCTGATTTCCGTTTGTTCCATCACCATGGGATCGAATGAGCTACGATTACGAGTCGAGAGCGACGTCCACTCAGCTATAAAGCCCCCTAGTTTGTGAATTGGTGCAAAAGATAATTTGGGAGAGGTTAAGGGAAAGGAATGATGTTTGGTAGCTTTGAAAGCTTTGGATGGGAGGGGGGTTGCCAGTTATGAATTAAAATTGTTAATTATTTAAGATAGGATATATATGCAAAAGACGTTGCGAGATATAGTAAAAAAAGTGTTTCTGACTGAGGTTAGGTACTGTGTGATTGACTTGTATGTTAGTGTTACGGTCCTCTCGGGACGCAACGGGGTTCTTACTCTGATGTTGTTAGAGGAAGTTATATCCGACCCCAAGCCAGTAGTGGCTATCAAGGGATGTGATCCGTGACGCAAGTAACTTAAAGGGGGTAGGGAAAGAAAGTTAAGAACTTAAGACTATAATTATCACATCACCAAATAAATAATATATAAAATAGTGCACAGGGGAAGGGGTATTAACACTGTACAAGGGAATTGTCTTCGTACTGAAGAATCGCACAATCGTCTTCTCCTGAAGACTCTGGTTCAACTCTCTCGGTGCTGAGTCCTCGGTGCTTCCGTGGCCACACAACGAATCCTCTGAGAAGTTGAGCCTACCCTGGCCACAGGTCAGCCAAAACACAGGTCCACTGGGGGCACCGCCGTGGAGGCCGTCAACCACACGTCCAGCTGGTCTGCTGGCAGGTTCCGGATCAGCAAGGCTGGTCAGGCCACTCCACGAACGATATAAGGGGAACGCCCAAGACAGGAGCCTCGTGTGACACCACAAAATCACTCTCCTGTCCTCAATACCCCAGTGGATAAACGTCTCCAGCAGTCGGTCCCGGGAACGACGTTCCTTTCAACTGCCACTCCACTGGCAGGGTAACACCACAGTGTTCTTCCGGGGGACGACTTCACAGCTGCTGCAGCAAAGCACACGGTATGGAGACGGCTGCCTCGGGTAGACTCTCTCAACTTCCATGACAACAGTCCCAGCTCGACTCTGTAAGCAGACACGTCATCAATAACTGGGACACACTAAGGCACCTCACTTACAGGCTCAGACACAAACGCCCACCTATCCACTAAATAGATGGCGCTGGTGTCTGAGCTCCACCTCACCAGAGGTCAGCAGCGGCTGTGTTGAGCGCTGAGCAGGACTGGAAACTGGCCCTCGAGGCCAGTACACGTCGTCCTTACCAGGTGTCGTCGTCTGTTTGGAGGGGGTTTCGGGAGCTGACCCACAGATGGCGCGGTCGTCACTGCTCCAGGCTCGGACGCTGGATCCGGGTTCGTAACACCTCCCCACCAAAAAGAATTTGGTTTGGGGTTCTATAAAAAGAAACGCAAACCAAATTAGTACGACGACACAACTCCATATGGACTTACTTACTCTAAGAACGGGAATGGCGAGGCTGTCTTGTCCACAGAACCGTACCACTGGGGCACTCTCGCACAAGGGAAACTTGCAGATGTAAGGCAATGTCCTGCCTGGCGTAATCTTCCACGTCTCCACTGGGATGTCAAGCAGGGGCATCATCTCACCTCTCTCGAGTAAGAATCGGTGTAGACACGATGAGGGGCGACTCGACACTTCCCTGTGTCGTGGCACCGATGATGGCTGATCACAGACGGCATTTCTGGTACCGGTCCGATGGTCCCTCAGGGAGACAGGATCCTGGAATACAGGAGTCTGATAATTCAGAGTGATAGCGACAGTGGGCAAGTCAGTACTTACTACACACTCCTCTACTAGGCCCACACCTAGTTCCAACAGGGCTGCTTGCTCACCGAAGATGGCATTCGCTCTGCCCACGTCAGGTCGACCAACGTTCCGTATAACGCTGTATTGAGGCTCAGCAATCACGCGGGGGGTGTCAACCTGTCGGAAACAGTCACTCATATTATCATTTCTCGTACCTCCTGTATCTACTATTACCTTCCAGGTCCCTTCTTCAACTGCAACACTCACTGTGCAGGTCTCCAATCCCTGGGATCTCTTCACGATGTTCAAGGAAGCCATCATCCTTCGGGTCGTCCACTGATCCTTACCGAGACCACACAGTAGAACACATACGAGAACAAAACAAAATACCGGTAGGAAACATTTGGTTACCTTAGGGACAAGTTTCCTGAGCCTGTCATGTCCATAGCCGGCAACATCCACTAGCCTGGCTTGGACCGAAGGGGGCACTAGACCTTTTGAACACACCTCACATACCTCTGACGTCTGGGGAATCTCTGGCCGGTTCAATGAACGCTGTACAATGCCATACCGCAAGTACACCTCCGCCTTCGCTCCAGACTCGTTGGTATCCGTGGGTGCCTGCACACAAGGCCTCTCTCCCTGCTCAGTTACCTCTGCTATCGTAACCGCATGTTTCTCATCGGGAGAAGAATCAGGAGACACTGTTAGAATACTGTCGATCTGCGGGTGAGAGGATGAATTAAACATAGTATATTCCGGGTCTGACTGTACCTGGATATTACCATTGCCTGTTACCTCAGACCGTGCTGTTCCGGTAGACTCGTCCGCAACCTTGGGAAGATTGATGCTCCAATCTCTCACCAAGTCGTTGGCTAGTACCACGTCAATCCCAGCCACAGGGAGGGTATCGACTACTGCCAACACACATGTGTCGCTGAAATAAGGCGAGTCGAGATGTACTGGCACTAAGGGGGCGATGTACTGCGTCCTAGGAAACCCAACCAGGACAACCTGTTGTCTCCCGTCCACACTTACTCCCTCGGGTAACGAGCTCTTCACGATCAGGGACTGGGCTGCTCCACTATCTCTGAGCACTACAACTGATCTACCAGTATGATCACTCGATACATACCCGCCTGAAGTGTGAGGGGAAAACAATCTGGGTTCTTCCTGCGTAGTCGTCGACTGGCTTCCTGCTGGTGGTGTAACACAGCACATCATCATCACCTCCCTACGGGCGCTGCCACCTCTTCTGCCTCGGCACCTAGCAGCTACATGCCCTTTCTGCCCACAAGTCCAGCACACCATATTCCTCCTCGGGCTCCGGTGTTTCGGACTGCTAGGACTTGTTCTTCGAGGGCTACTTGGGGGCGTCTTCTTAGCTCTTTGTGGGACGGGTCTTTCCTCTTCATCATGAGGTCTGTCAAACCGGCGCTGGTAATTCCTTGGGACGTACTTAGCAGACGGCCTATGAGTCAGGATGTATTCCTCAGCCATTGTGGCTGCTGCACTCAAGGTCTCCACCTGCTGCTCCTCTAAGTATGTCTTGAGGTCTCCAGACAAACAATCCTTGAAGTCCTCTAGCAGTATTAGCTGCTCGAGGTCTTCCTTGGTCTCCACCTTCCGAGAGGCACACCATTCCTGGAAAAGTCGCTCCTTGATTGTGGCGAATTCGGTGAAAGTGTGCTCCGAGGTCTTCTTCAGGTTTCTGAACTTTTGCCTATATGCCTCAGGTACCAATTGGTACGCCATGAGCACCACCTTCTTCACCTTGTCGTAATCGCCAGAGTCGTCAAGGGATAACGTAGAGTAGGCGATTTGGGCCTTCCCAGTCAAGACTGACTGTATCATGATGGCCCAATTCTCCCTTGGCCACTCCAAAGAGGCAGCGACTTTCTCGAAGGCTGCAAAGAACTTCGAGACTTCCCTCTCATTGAATTTGGGGACCATTTTGATGTTTCTTACCGGATCGAAACCGCTGGTGTCCGTTGTTGGCCTCCGACCACCGCCTAATCGTAATACTTCTAGTTCATGTTGTCTCTGTCTTTCGTTTTCCTCTCTCTCTCGCTGTTCTCTTTCTCGTTTCTCTTCTCTCTCTCGCTCTTCTCTTTCTCATTTCTCTTCTCTTTCTCGCTCTTCTCTTTCTCTTTTCTCTTCTCTTTCTCTTTTCTCTTCTCTTTCTCTTTTCTTTCTCGCTCTTCTCTCTCTCTTTCTCGTTCTTCTCTTTCTTTTTCTCGTTCTTCTCTCTCTCGTCTCTCTTCTCTTTCTCGCTCTTCTCTTTCCCTCTCTCGTTCTAATTCTAGATGCCTCATCTCTAATTCTTTATCTTGTCTCTCTCGTTCCATTTCTAATTTCTTCCATTCTATCTCGCGATTTATCTCTAGGGCACGCATTTTGACTGTAAGAAAGCTAATATTAAGCTCACCTGCATCACTGTCAACGTCACTGCCCTTATCTTCCTTTTCCGTGGAAGCTATTTCCTCACCTTCGTTTGTACTAGGAGTCTCGCCTTCCTGTTTCTCTTCTGCCTTCAAGTGCCGGTGAACCTTGGACAAGATCTCCACACGGGAATCACTGGCATGGATCTTGAACTCCAGGTAGGCGCTCACTAGTACAAGCTCTGGTTTGCTCAGATATTTTAATCTGGCAAGACAGTCCACTCTGTTCAGAAAAGCCTGAACATCGTCCAGATCATCGATGGTAGCTTTTTCTGCCATCGTCACAGATGGAACACTCAACTAGCACTTAACACACCGCTTTCACGTTAGCACTTCACGCACCGAGCACTGTTCTACGCCAATATTGCACTTTATCGCACCTGGCACCTCACTTGCCAATATTGCACGTAATTACTTCGGGCACCGCACTACCCAATATTGCACTGAATCACAGCGAATACTTCGCTCTACAATATTGCACTTAATCACTGAGCACCGCACTAGTCAATATTGCACTTAATCGCTTAGTCACAGCGAGCACCGCACTGCACAATATTGCACTTAGTCACTCTTGAGCATCGCACAGGACGTATAACGTCACAATCGTCACACACAGGGGGAATTATATATAGAGATTACGCCACTTCACCACCCCTGTCAAACATATTTAACAAGGGGACGGATCCCGCTGGGGATGCCAATTATGTTACGGCCCTCTCGGGACGCAACGGGGTTCTCACTCTGATGTTATTAGAGTAAGTAGTATCCGGCCCCAAGCCAGTAGTGGCTTTCAAGGAATGAGATCCGTGACGCAAGAAACTTAAAGGGGGAAGGGAAAGAAAGTTAAGAACTTAAGATTATAATTATTCCCATCACCAATAAATAATATATAAAAGAGTGCACAGGCAGAGGGGTATTAACACTGTACAGGGGAAATACACAATCGTCTTCTCTTCTCTTGAAGACTCTGGATCCAAATACTCAGTGCTGAGTCCTCGGTGCTTTCGTGGTCTCTTGACGAATCCTTCGACCAAGCTGAGTCTACCCCAAACACAGGCCAGCCAAAACACGGGTCCACTGGGGGCACCGCCGTGGAGGCCGTCAACCACAAGTCCAGCAGGTCTGCTGGCAGGTTCCGGACCAGCAACGCTGGTAAGGCCACTCCACGAGCGATATTAGGGTAACGCCCTAGACAGGAGCCTCGAGTGATACCACAAATCACTCTCCTGTCCTCAATACCCCAGTGGATAATCGTCTCCAGCAGTCGGTCCCGGGTAAACCTTCTACTGCCACTCCACTGACAGGGTAACACCACAGTGTTCTTCCGGGGGACGACTTCACAGCTGCTGCAGCAAAGCACAAGGTATGGAGACGGCTGCCTTGGGTAGACTGACTCAACTTTCATCACAGCAGTCCCAGGTCGACTCTGTAAGCAGACACGTCATCAATAACTGGGACACACTAAGGTACCTCACTTACAGGCTCAGACACAAACGCCCACCTATCCACTCCATAGATGGCTCTGGTGTCTGAGCACCACCTCACCAGAGGTCAGCAGCGGCTGTGTTGAGCGCTGAACCAGACTGGAAACTGGCCCTCGAGGCCAGTACACGTCGTCCTCACCATGTGTCGTCGTCCGTTTGGAGGGGGTTTCGGGAGCTGACCCACAGATGGCGCGGTCGTCACTGCTCCGGGCTCGGACGCTGGATCCGGGCTCGTAACACCTCCCCACCAAAAAGAATTTGGTTTGGGGTTCTATAAAGAGAAACACAAACAAAATTAGTACGGCGACACAATTCCAAATGGACTTACATGCTTTATATACTGGAACGGCGAGGCTGTCTCGTCCACAGAACTGTACTGAGGAAAAACCCTGGCACAAAGGGACCTTGAAAATGGCAGGCGATGACCTGCCTGCCGTAATTTTCCACACCTCCTCTGCGATGGCAAGCAGGGGCATCATCTCACATCTCTCGAGTAAGGATTGGTTTCGACACGATCTGGGGTGACTCGACACTTCCCTGCGTCGTGGCACCGATGATGGCTGGTTACAAACGGCATTTCTGGTACCGTTCCGGTAGTCCTTCAGGGAGACGGGAACCTGGAATACAGGGGTCTGATAATTCAGAGTGATAGCGACAGTGGGTAAGTCAATACTTACTGCATATGCCTCTACTAGGCTTACACCTAGTTTCAACAGGGCTGCTTGCACACCGAAGATGGCATTCGCTCTGCCACCGTCAGGTCGACCAACGTTCCGTATAACGCTGCATTGAGGCTCAGCTATCACGCGGGGGGTGTCAACCTGCCGGAAACAGTCACTCATATTATCATATGTCGTACCTCCTGTATCAACCATCACCTTCCAGGTCCCTTCTTCAACAGCAACACTTGCAGTGCAAATCTCTAATCCCTGGGACCTCTTCACGATGTTCATGGGAGCCATCATTCGTCGGGTCGTCCACCGGTCCTCACTGAGAGCACATACGAGAATAAAAAATACCGCTAAGAAACATTTGGTTACCTGAGGGATAAGCTTCCTGAGCCTGTTATGTCCATAGCCGGCTACATCCATTAGCCTGGTTTGGACCAAAGAGGGCACTAGACCTTTCAAACACACCTCACATACCTCTGACGTCTGGGGAATCTCTGGTCGGTTCAATGAACGCTGTACCTTGCCATACCGCAGGTACACATCCGCCTTCGCTCCAGACTCGTTGGCATCCGTGGGTGCCTGCACAGAATGCCTCTCTTCTTGCTCTGGTACTTCTGCCATCGTAACCTCATGTTCCTTGTCGAGAGAATCAGGAGACACTGCTAGAGTATTGTAGACTCTGTCGTCAATCTGTAGGCGAGAGGAAGGATTAAACATACCTAAATCCGGGTCTGTCTTTACCTGGACATTACCACTGCCTGTCGTTACCTCTGACCTTGCTGTTCCGGCCGACTCGTCCACGACCTTGGGAAGATTGTTGCTCCAACCTGTCACCAAGTCGTTGGCTAGTACCACGTCAATCCCAGCCACAGGGAGGGTATCGACTACTGCCAACACACATGTGCCACTGAAGTAAGGCGAGTCGAGATGTACCGGCACTAAGGGGGCGATGTACCGCGTCCTTGGAAACCCAACCAGGATAACCTTTGGTCTCCCAACCACACTCACTCCCTCGGGTAACGAGCTTTTCACGATCAGGGACTGGGCTGCTCCACTATCTCTGAGCACTACAACTGCTCTCCCAGTATGATCACTCGATACATACCTGCTTGAAGTGTGAGGGGAAAACAATCTGGATTCTTCCTGAGTAGTCGCCGACTGGCTTCCTGCTGGTGGTGTGACACAGCTCATCATCATTACCTCCCTTCGTGCGCCGCCACCTCTTCTGCCTCGGCACATAGCAGCTACATGCCCTTTCTGCCCACAAGTCCAGCACACCATATTCCTCCTCGGGCTCCGGTGTTTCGGACTGCTAGGACTAGTCCTTCGAGGGCTACTTGG
This sequence comes from Procambarus clarkii, assembly GCF_040958095.1. Classification (NCBI taxonomy): domain Eukaryota; kingdom Metazoa; phylum Arthropoda; class Malacostraca; order Decapoda; family Cambaridae; genus Procambarus; species Procambarus clarkii. The sequence continues at coordinate 1,796,033 of NW_027189133.1, forward strand.
GGGCGTCTTCTTAGCGCTTTGTGGGACGGGTCTTTCCTCTTCGTCATGAGGTCTGTCGAACCGGCGTTGGTAATTCCTCGGGACGTACTTAGCAGACGGCCTATGAGTCAGGATGTATTCCTCAGCCATGGTGGCTGCCGCACTCAAGGTCTCTACCTGCTGTTCCTCTAAGTACGTCTTCAGGTCTCCAGACAAACAATCCTTGAAGTCCTCTAGCAGTATAAGCTGCTCGAGGTCTTCTTTGGTCTCCACCTTCCGAGAGGCACACCATTCCTGAAAAAGTCGCTCCTTGATGGTGGCGAATTCGGTGAAAGTGTGCTCTGAGGTCTTCTTCAGGTTTCTAAACTTCTGCCTGTACGCCTCAGGTACTAATTGGTACGCCATGAGCACAACCTTCTTCACCTTATCGTAATCGCCGGAGTCGTCAAGGGATAACGTGGAGTAAGCGATTTGGGCCTTCCCAGTCAAGACTGACTGTATCATGATGGCCCAATTCTCCCTTGGCCACTCCAAAGAGGCAGCGACTTTCTCGAAGGCTGCAAAGAACTTCGAAACTTCCCTCTCATTGAATTTGGGGACCATTTTGATGTTTCTTACCGGATCGAAACCGCTGGTGTCCGTTGTTGGCCTCCGACCACCGCCTAATCGTAATACTTCTAGTTCATGTTGTCTCTGTCTTTCGCTTTCTTCTCTCTCTCGCTGTTCTCTTTCTCGTTTCTCTTCTCTCTCTCGCTCTTCTCTTTCTCGTTTCTCTTCTCTTTCTCGCTCTTCTCTATCTCTTTTCTCTTCTCTTTCTCGCTCTTCTCTTTCTCTTTTCTCTTCTCTTTCTCGCTCTTCTCTCTCTCTTTCTCGTTCTTCTCTTTCTTTTTCTCGTTCTTCTCTCTCTCGTCTCTCTTCTCTTTCTCGCTCTTCTCTTTCCCACTCTCGTTCTAATTCTAGACGCCTCATCTCTAATTCTTTATCTTGTCTCTCTCGTTCCATTTCTAATTTCTTCCATTCTATCTCGCGATTTATCTCTAGGGCACGCATTTTGACTGTAAGAAAGCTAATATTAAGCTCACCTGCATCACTGTCAACGTCACTGCCCTTATCTTCCTTTTCCGTGGAAGCTATTTCCTCACCTTCCTTTGTACTAGGATTCTCGCCTTCCTGTTTCTCTTCTGCCTTCAAGTGCCGGTGAACCTTGGACAAGATCTCCACACGGGAATCACTGGCACGGATCTTGATCTCCAGGTAGGCGCTCACTAGTACAAGCTCTGGTTTGCTCAGATATTTTAATCTGGCAAGACAGTCCACTCTGTTCAGAAAAACCTGAACATCGTCCAGATCATCGATGGTAGCTTTTTCTGCCATCGTCACAGATGGAACACTCAACTAGCACTTAACACACCGCTTTCACGTTAGCACTTCACGCACCGAGCACTGTTCTACGCCAATATTGCACTTTATCGCACCTGGCACCTCACTTGCCAATATTGCACGTAATTACTTCGGGCTCCGCACTACCCAATATTGCACTGAATCACAGCGAATACTTCGCTCTACAATATTGCACTTAATCACTGAGCACCGCACTAGTCAATATTGCACTTAATCGCTTAGTCACAGCGAGCACCGCACTGCACAATATTGCACTTAGTCACTCTTGAGCACCGCACAGGACGTATAACGTCACAATCGTCACACACAGGGGGAATTATATACAGGGATTACGCCACTTCACCACCCCTGTCAAACATACTTAACAAGGGGACGGATCCCGCTGGGGATGCCAATTATGTTACGGCCCTCTTGGGACGCAACGGGGTTCTCACTCTGATGTTATTAGAGTAAGTAGTATCCGGCCCCAAGCCAGTAGTGGCTTTCAAGGAATGAGATCCGTGACGCAAGAAACTTAAAGGGGGAAGGGAAAGAAAGTTAAGAACTTAAGATTATAATTATTCCCATCACCAATAAATAATATATAAAAGAGTGCACAGGCGGAGGGGTATTAACACTGTACAGGGGAAATACACAATCGTCTTCTCTTCTCTTGAAGACTCTGGATCCAAATACTCGGTGCTGAGTCCTCGGTGCTTTCGTGGTCTCTTGACGAATCCTTCGACCAAGCTGAGTCTACCCCAAACACAGGCCAGCCAAAACACGGGTCCACTGGGGGCACCGCCGTGGAGGCCGTCAACCACAAGTCCAGCAGGTCTGCTGGCAGGTTCCGGACCAGCAACGCTGGTAAGGCCACTCCACGAGCGATATTAGGGTAACGCCCTAGACAGGAGCCTCGTGTGATACCACAAATCACTCTCCTGTCCTCAATACCCCAGTGGATAATCGTCTCCAGCAGTTGGTCCCGGGTAAACCTTCTACTGCCACTCCACTGACAGGGTAACACCACAGTGTTCTTCCGGGGGACGACTTCACAGCTGCTGCAGCAAAGCACAAGGTATGGAGATGGCTGCCTTGGGTAGACTGACTCAACTTTCATTACAGCAGTCCCAGGTCGACTCTGTAAGCAGACACGTCATCAATAACTGGGACACACTAAGGCACCTCACTTACAGGCTCAGACACAAACGCCCACCTATCCACTCTATAGATGGCGCTGGTGTCTGAGCACCACCTCACCAGAGGTCAGCAGCGGCTGTGTTGAGCGCTGAACCAGACTGGAAACTGGCCCTCGAGGCCAGTACACGTCATCCTCACCATGTGTCGTCGTCCGTTTGGAGGGGGTTTCGGGGTCTGACCCACAGATGGCGCGGTCGTCACTGCTCCGGGCTCGGACGCTGGATCCGGGTTCGTAACATTACCTAAGTGTAGTTACAGGATGAGAGCTACGCGCGTGGTGTCCCGTCTCCCCAGCACTCTTTGTCATATAATGCTTTGAAATTACTGACGGTTTTAGCCTCCACCACCTTCTCACTTAACTTGTTCCAACCGTCTACCACTCTGTTTACAAAAGTGAATTTTCGTATATTTCTCCGGCAGCTTTGTTTCGTTAGTTTAAATCAATGACCTCTTGTTCTTGAAGTTCCGAGTCTCAGGAATTCTTCCCTATCAATTTTATCTATTCCTGTTACTATAATGAACGTAGTGATCATATCGCCTCTTTTTCTTCTATCTTCTAGTTATTGCATATTTAATGCCTCTAATCTCTCCTCGTAGCTCTTGTCCTTCAGTTCTGGGAGCCACTTAGTGGCATGTCGTTGCACCTTTTCCAGTTTGTTGATGTGCTTCTTAAGATATGGGTACCATACAACCGCTGCATATTCCAGCTTTGGTCTAATAAAAGTCGTGAACAATTTCTTTAGTATTTCTTCATTACATTCAATGCTTTTTTTTTGCATCCTGGTAATATATCAGGAAATGCAGGGAATCTGTTGTTCATGGCTTCAACAAGTGGTAGAGCCAAGAGAAAACAGGTTGTGATGACTTTTGAATAAAAAGTTCAGCTTATAAAGGAAGTTGAAAGTGGATTTCCTAGAAGTGTTGTGTGCACCAAGTACAGTGGCACCTGGACTTACAACTGCCCCTGCTAACGAATTTTTTGAGTTACGACGTAAATTTCGTCGGAAAATGCAACTTGACTTACGTCCTTTGCCTCGACAAGCGACTTTGTTGATATGCATATGGGTGGACCAATCCCGTGATTCCTGGAGGCACGGCCGACCTGCCCTCAGTTTACCAGAGCTGCCTGCTTAGTGACGATCGTGCTTGTAAAGAATTTAATTATTTTTGTGCTTTTTTGTTTTTTGAACATAAAAGTAATTATTATATATCACGTAATGGGTCTCAAGAAAGTCGGTGGTGAGGTTCAACCTAAGAAAGCACATGTGAGGATGACCATAGAGGAAAAACAAGAGATCATTCATAAACATGAAAATGGTATGAGGGTTGTTGATATAGAGTAGAGGATGTCCCTTCCTCATTTATTAAGAAAATGAGTGCAGCATGGGAAGAATTGCAAAGTTTTGCTGAAAAATGTCACCCAAATCAAGCTGTAGCAGGCTGTTGTGTTAACTTTTTATCCCTTAAACTGCACAAAGCATCATATGATGCTTTGAGTAACTGTCAACAAATTGGGCACAGTATCATATGATGTTTAGGAGTATCATGCAAGATTTAAAAGTCCCACGGCTACACGTGGTTCACATCAGCTTCCTCAGGTCTCTTGTAAACAGATGCCATTTAAAAAATCTTGGGCAACATTCCCGGGTGTGAGAACCTCAGTACTGAATGAACCACCAAGGCTGGCGCATGCAGCATGAGCTCACAGCACTGTTATTCAGCTTGTGATTACAGCATCGCCTAAAAATGTAAAAAATATATGTAACTAGTATTATTTAGCGATGATAGTATTACAGAAGACCTCTGACTGTGATAAAAATGACCGGGATTCTAATAATAGCAGGATTGTTGTGATATAAATAAATAAATAATAATTTGTGCTGTGCGTTGTATTGGGGGGAGGAGTAATGTTGAAGAATGGAGGGCTATAGTGTCATCTGTTGAATCTGTGTCGCCACCTGTTACCGTCTGCACTCACCATACCAACTTAGTGCCCTGGAAACACAAACCGAAACTGTCTCTATTTTCCGCTTGTTACAGCTTGTAATAAAGTTGTTACATCTTGGCTTAACATGTTTATGACGTATTAGAACGTTGTTACAACTTGCTATATTGGTTGTTATCACTGGTTAGGTGGTGTTAAAACGTGTTCGAACGTTGTACCAACGTCGTAGTTTCGTTGTGTGTGTTTGGCGGGTGGTTCCCTATGGTGAACACAAATGTAGAGACAGTACTTACATATAATGTACTAGTATTTTCTGTTGCCCAGTCGAAAACTTTATTAATATCTGCTTGAAGTTTTTCAATGTCTTCAGCAGAGGTAATTTTCCTACTGACTTTTGTGTCATCTGCAAAGGATGATACGAAGCTGTGACTTGTATTTTTGTCTATATCTGATATGAGAATAAGGAAAAGCAGTGGGGCATGGATTGTACCTTAAGGTACAGAGCTTTTAACTGTGCTTGGACTCGAATTTTTATGGTTGACTGTTGCTCTTTGTGTCCTGTTCAACCGAAAGCTGAGTATCTAGTGTCCTACTTTACCGGTTATTTCCATTGACCTCATATTGTGTGCAATTACTCCATGGTCAAATATATTGAATGCTCGGCAAAGTCCATGTATACCACATCCACATTCTGTTTTTCTTCTGAAGCCTCAGTGACTTTGTCGTAGTGATCAAGTAGCTGTGAGAGGCACGATTTTCCTGCTGGAAATCCATGTTGGCCTGGGTTGTGAAGGTCAGATTGGTCTCCATAAAACTGGTGACCTGACTCCTAATCACACCCTCAAATACTTTTATTATGTGGGACGTTAGTTCAACTGGTCTATAATTCTTTCCCAATGCTTTGCTCCCTCTCTTGTGTTGAGGGGCAATGTATGCTACTTTAACCCTCAAACCGCTAGGGGCCCAAATGGAATTCACACCCACAGGCGCAACAAAAAAAAAAAAAATCCAAAAAATTCTTTCGTCTTATAGAAGTGTTCATTTTTGTTCCCTGATCACGGAAAAAATAACAAAAAAATCGTAGGTGGCATATTTTAGCCGCAATAGGGTAGGGAAGTATGGCAAAAAAGGGGCGTTGGCACAGCCTTCGCCAGACGAGGTCTACTCCACCCAAGCTGTCAGATGGCAGTTGCCACAAATATACTATTACCTAATTATTTAAATGTCTCTGATTGATTTTTTCTTAGTTTTTTTACAGTACTGTAATATTATTCCAACACCACATGGTGGGGTCGCGCTGCTTCTTGCACATTCTTAGACTCCGACTCCGACGATGCACATAAAGTATGTTGTTCTTGTTTAAAGATGCTAATAATGCTGGGATATAAAAGGGTGATTGCTGAGATGTTGCAAAGCATTGACGTTTTTGTAGGAAAAAAGAAATGAAATGTTTGATATACAACAAATGTCAAAAAGGTTCGTTCGGTGTTCGGCAGGTAGGCTGTTCCATTATAACAATTTTTCTTTGTTTCAAATGTGTTCAATTTGTTTTGTATTTGTCATTTACGTCTCAATAATGGAGAAGCCTACCTTACATACACTGAATAAACCATTATGACATTTTCCTTATTTCAAATGTGTTAAATATTTATTTTTCATTTGTCTTATAGCAAAAGGTTCGTTCGGTGGTCGGCAGGTAGGCTGCTCCATGTTTCTTACATACAAAAAATGTAAATAATAAAAAAAAATGAAGAATTTTGAAAACCAGTACAAATGTCAAAAAGGTTCGTTCGGTGGTCTACAGGTCGGCTCCTCCATGTTTCTTAAATAAAAAAAAAAAACGAAAAATAAAAAGAACTGTTGAAACAATTTGAAAAATGGACAAATGCCATAAAGGTTCGTTCACTGTTTGTCGGGTAGGCTGCTCCATTATTGAGACGTAAGTGACAAATACAAAACAAATGGAACACATTTGAAACAAAGAAAGATTGTCATAATGGAGCAGCCTACCCAACAAACACTGAACGAACCTTTTGCTATAACGAATATGAAAGACAAGGGCTGCTGGCTGGGTTAGTACTGCGTGAGCAACCATTTGTAGTACATGTGCCTCTGGCTCTCGAACACCTGTCCCACACAGTGTTGAAAGACTGCGCTCAGTCAGTGCAATTCAGACCCTATTGTTTGAAGAACATAAGGGTCATAACATTGGTGACATTACCCCTAGTGTTTACAGTGCAGAGAACAACATTCAAGATGGCCGCCTGCAAGAGGAAATACAAAACAGAGCTTGATTTTGCTGGATTCAGTGAAGAAAGCATTGAGATAACCAGTCTATTCAACAAGGTGGTAAAATTAGATACTATTGTGACCTCTCTTGTAGAAATAATTAGTAAATTGAAAGAAAGTAATGACCATTTAAATAGCAAAGTTGTATGTCTTGAGGGTGTATTGAAAGACTTGCGCAAGGATAAGATTCAATTGGAAACTAATTGCAAAGCCATGGAAGAAGAAATTAAATTCTTAAAAATAGCTTTGGAAGAAGTTAAAGTAAATTTAAACATAAATGACTACAATAGGTTAGGTAAGGAATTTCAACAGGAGAAACAGCTTTTGTCAGCACAGATGGAGGAAGTTACACAGGGAATAGAACAGTGCAAGAAAGATATGCAACTCACTTATGCACAAGTGGCCAAGGAGAAGGAAAAAATAGAAGAAGCAGTAAAGGAAGTTAAACACTGCAGCAACCAAGATAAAATAAACATTAGGCTAGAAGTGAGGAAAGAATTGGCATCTAACCCGAAGTTGGCGCAAAACACAGTTGATCGGAGTAAGTCCCCTGATCATTTTTGGCTGCAAGGAAAAGGAGATAACATCTAGGTCAGAAAGAGCTGTAGAAGAAGAAAAAGTAGTAGATTAAATTGTTGGCCTCGTGGAAGGTCTTACAACCATAGAGAATGTCTGCGACTACAGGCGAATAGGCAGATATGTAAAAGGGAAAGATCGACCTTTGAGGATCACCCTAAATGGTACCAAACAAATGGAAGAAGTATTAAGGAATGCTAGAAAATTACAAAGTGATGAGGATGGGAAAGTGTGGTCGTTAAGACGAGATCTTTCAAAAGAAGATAGAGAGAAGCTGAAACTGAACCTCGCCGAGGCAAAACATTTAAATGAGAGTAGGAATGAAGAAGAAATCAATTCTTTTTTTCTACAAAGTGATAGGGGTAGGCAGGCCAGTAAAGTGGTACTGTTACGGCCCTCTCGGGTCGCAATCGGGTTCTTTCTCTGATGTTGTTAGAGGTAGGGTATCCGGCCCCAAGCTAATAGTGGCTTTCAAGGGATGTGATCCGTAACGCAAGTAAATTAAAGGGGAAGGGAAATAAATGTAAAAACTTAATAATATAATTATTACCGTCACCATAAATAATATATAAAAGGTTACACAGGGGGGGGGGGGGTTAAACACTATTATGTACAACGTTGTCTTCTTCTGAAGACACGGAGTGTTCCACGGTGCTCGACGATGCTAAGGTCTTAGTCCTCTGGTGGCCTCACGATGAATCCTTCGATTCTCTTGAGTCTACCCTGGCCACAGGCCAGCCAAATCACAGTTCCTCTGGGGGCACCGTCGTGGAGGCCTTCAACCACAAAATCCAGCCTGTAGCTGGCAGGTTCCAATCAGCAACGCTGGTTAGGCCACTCCACGATCGATACTAAGGTCGCGAGCCCTAGTCAGGAGCCTTGTGTGATCCCACAGGTCACTCTCCTCACTACAACACCCCAGTGGTTAAGCGTCTCCACCAGTCAGTCCCGGGTACGACAATCCCTCAACTGCCCCGTCACAGGCAGGCTAACACCACAGTGTTCATCCGGGGGGTGACACACAGCTGCTGCAGCAAATACTTGGAGACAAGACGGCTGCCTTGGGTAGACTGATCCAACTTCCATTACAGCAGTCCCAGGTCGACTCTGTAATCAGACACGTCATCAGTAATAGGGACACTCTAGGGCACCTCACTTACAGGCTTAGACACAAACGCCCACCTATCCACTCCATAGATGGCGTTACTGTCGAAGCTCCACCTCACCAGAGGTCAGCAGCGGCTGTGTTATGAGCTGATCAGGACTGGAAACTAGCCCTTGTGGCCAGTATATCTTGTCCTCACTAGATGGCGTCGTCCTTTTGGAGGGGGTTTTGGGAGCTGACCCACAGATTGCGCGGTCGCCACTGCTCCGTGCTCGGACGCTGGGCTCGGGTCCGTAACACCTCCCCACCAAAAAGAATTTGGTTTGGGTTTCTATAAAGAAAAACACAAACCAAATTAGTACGTGGATACAACTCCACACGAACTCACGTACTCTAAGAACTGGAATGGCGAGGATGTCTTGTCCACAGAACTGTCCGAACGGGAAACTCTGGCACAGATGAAACTTGAAGATGGTAGGCAATGACCTGCCTGTTGCAACATCCCACACCTTCACCGAGATGTCAATCCGGAGTATAATCTCACATCTCTTGAGTAAGGATCGGTGTAGACACGATCTGGGGCGACTCGACACCTCCCTGTGTCGTGGCACCGTTGATGGCTGGTTACAGACGGCATTTCTAGTACCGGTCCGGTAGTCCTTCAGGGAGACGGGAACCTGGAATACAGGGGTCGGATTATTTAGAGTCACAGCGACAGTTAAATCAGTACTCACAGCATACTTCTCTACTAGGCCCACACCTAGTCCCAACAGGGCTGCTCGTACATCGAGGGTGGCATTCGCTCTGCCACCGTCAGGTCGACCAACGTTCCGTATAACGCTGCATTTAGGCTCAGCAATCACGCGGGGGGTGTCAACCTGTCGGAAACAGTCACTCTTAATGTCACATCTCATACCTCCCGTATCTACCATCACCTTCCAGGTCCCTTCTTCGACTGCAACACTCACAGTGCATGCCTCTAATCCCTGGGATCTCTTCACCATGTTCATGGGAGCCATCATCTGTCGGGTCGTCCACTGGTCCTTACTGAGAGCACGCACGAGAATAAAACAAAATACCGCTAAGAAACATTTGGTTAACTTAGGGACAAGTTTCCTGAGCTTCAAATGTCCATAGCCGGCTATAACCATTAGCCTGGTTTGGACCGAAGAGGGCACTAGAACCTTCGTACATACTTCACATACCTCCGACGTCTGGGGAATCTCTGGCTGGTTCAATGAACGCTGTACCTTGCCATACCGCAAGTACACATCCGCCTTCGCTCCAGACTCTTTGGTATCCATGGGTACTTGCACACGAGGCCTCTCTTCTCGCTCAGTCGCTTCTGCCATCATAACCTCATGCTTCTTGTCGGGAAACGATTCAGGAGACTCTGCTAGAACGTTCTCGATCTGTCGGGTAGAGGACAAATTAAACATGTTACCTGATTCCGGGCCTGACTGTACCTGGACATTACCACTGCCTGCTATTACCTCAGACCTTGCTGTTCCGGCTGACTAGTCCGCGACCTTGGGAAGATTGTTGTTCCAATCTGTCACCAAGTCGTTGGCTAGTATCACGTCGATCCCAGCTATAGGGAGGGTATCGACTACTGCCAACGCACATGTGCCGCTGAAGTAAGGCAAGTCGAGATGTACCGGCACTAAGGGGGCGATGTACTGCGTCCTAGGAAACCCAACCAGGACAACCTTTTGTCTCCCATCCACACTCACTCCCTCGGGTAACGAGCTACCCACGATCAGGGACTGGGCTGCTCCACTATCTCTGAGCACTACAACTGATCTACCAGTGTGATCACTCGTTACGTACCCGCTTGAAGTGTGAGGGGCGAACAAACTTGGTCCTTCCTGCGTAGTCGTAGACTGGCTTCCTGCTGGTGGTGTCACACAGCTCATCAACATCACCTTCCTACGAGGGCCGTTACCTCTTCTGCCTCGACACATAGCAGCTACATGCCCTTTCTGCCCACAAGTCCAGCACACCATATTCCTCCTCGGACTCCGGTGTTTCGGACTGTTAGGACTGGTCCTTCGAGGGCTATTTGGGGGCGTCTTCACAGCGCTTTGTGGGACGGGTCTCTCTTCTTCCTGATGAGGTTTGTCAAACCGGCGTGGGTAATTCCTCGGGACATACTTAGCAGAAGGCCTATGCGTTAAGATGTACTCTTCAGCCATGGTGGCTGCCGCACGTAAGGTCTCTACCTGCTGTTCCTCTAAGTACGTCTTCAGGTCTCCAGACAGACAGTCTTTGAAGTCCTCTAACAGTATGAGCTGCTCGAGGTCTTCTTTGGTCTCCACCTTCCGAGAGGCACACCATTCTTGGAAAAGTCGCTCCTTGATGGTCGCGAATTCGGTGAAAGTGTGCTCTGAGGTCTTCTTCAGGTTTCTAAACTTCTGCCTGTAAGCCTCAGGTACCAATTGGTACGCCATGAGCACGACCTTCTTCACCTTGTCATAATCGCCGGAGTCGTCAAGTGACAACGTGGAGTAGGCGATTTGGGCCTTCCCAGTCAAGACTGACTGTATCATGATGGCCCAATTCTCCCTTGGCCACTCCAAAGAGGCAGCGACTTTCTCGAAGGCAGCGAAGAACTTCGACACTTCCTTCTCATTGAATTTTGGGACCATTTTGATGTTCCTTACCGGATCGAAAACACTTGTTTCCATTCTTTGCCTCCCACCACCTAACTGCAATACTTCTAGTTCATGTTGTCTCTGTCTTTCTTTTTCTTCTCTCTCTCGCTGTTTCTCTTCCCTTTCTCACTCTTCTCTTCTTTCTTCTCGTTCTAATTCTAAACGCCTTATCTCTAATTCTTTATCTTGTCTCTCTCTTTCCATTTCTAATTTCTTCCATTCTATCTCGCGATTTATTTCCAAGGCACGCATTTTGACTGTTAGCAAGCTAATATTCAGCTCACCTGCATCGCTGTCAATGTCGCTGCCTTTATCTTCCTTTTCAGTGGAAGCTATTTCCTCACCTTCTTTTGTACCTAGTGCCTCATCTTCCTGTTTTTCTTCGGCCTTCAAATGCCGGTGAACCTTGGACAAGATCTCCACACGTGAATCACTGGCACGTATCTTGATCTCCAGGTAGGCACTCACCAGTACGAGTTCCTGTTTGCCCAGATATTTTAATCTGGCAAGACAGTCCTCCCTGTTCAGAAAAGCCTGAACATCGTCCAGATCGTCGATGGTCGATTTTTCTGCCATTGTCACCGAGATGGAACACTAGCACTTAACACCGCTTTCGTTAGCACTTAACGCACCGAGCACTGTTCTACGTCAATATTGCACTTTATCACGCCAAACACTGCACTTGCCAATATTGCACGTAATTACACCGGGCACCGCGCTACACAATATTGCCCGTAATCACAGCGAGCACCTCGCTCTACAATATTGCACTGAATCACACCGAGCACCGCACTACACAATATTGCACTTAATCACAGCGAGCACCCCGCTCTACAATATTGCACTGAATCACACCGAGCACCGCACTACACAATATTGCACTTAATCACAGCGAGCACTTCGCTATACAATGTTGCACGTTATCACACCGAGCACCGCACTACGCAATATTGCACTTAATCACACCGAGCACCGCACTACACAATATTGCACTTAATCACAGCGAGCACCTCGCTCTACAATATTGCACTGAATCACACCGAGCACCGCACTACACAATATTGCACTTAATCACAGCGAGCACTTCACTATACAATGTTGCACGTTATCACACCGAGCACCGCACTACGCAATATTGCACTTAATCACACCGAGCACCACACTGCACAATATTGCACTTAATCACAGCGAGCACCGCACTGCACAATATTGCACTTAGTCACTCCGAGCACCGCACAGGACGTATAACGTCCTAATAGTCACACACAAGGGGAATTATTTACAGGGATTACGCCACTTCACCACCCCTGTCAAACATACTTGACAAGGGGACGGATTCCGCTGGGGATGCCAATTATGTTACGGCCCTCTAGGGTCGCAATCGGGTTCTTTCTCTGATGTTGTTAGAGGTAGGGTATCCGGCCCCAAGCTAATAGTGGCTTTCAAGGGATGTGATCCATAACGCAAGTAAATTAAAGGGGAAGGGAAATAAAGGCAAAAACTTAATAATATAATTATTACCGTCACCATAAATAATATATAAAAGGTTACACAGGGGGGGGGGGGGGGTTAAACACTATTATGTACAACGTTGTCTTCTTCTGAAGACACGGAGTGTTCCACGGTGCTCGACGATGCTAAGGTCTTAGTCCTCTGGTGGCCTCACGACGAATCCTTCGATTCTCTTGAGTCTACCCTGGCCACAGGCCAGCCAAATCACAGTTCCACTGGGGGCACCGTCGTGGAGGCCTTCAACCACAAAATCCAGCCTGTAGCTGGCAGGTTCCAATCAGTAACGCTGGTTAGGCCACTCCACGATCGATACTAAGGTCGCGAGCCCTAGTCAGGAGCCTCGTGTGATCCCACAGGTCACTCTCCTCACTACAACACCCCAGTGGTTAAGCGTCTCCACCAGTCAGTCCCGGGTACAACAATCCCTCAACTGCCCCGTCACAGGCAGGCTAACACCACAGTGTTCACCCGGGGGGTGACTCACAGCTGCTGCAGCAAATACTTGGAGACAAGACGGCTGCCTTGGGTAGACTGATCCAACTTCCATTACAGCAGTCCCAGGTCGACTCTGTAATCAGACACGTCATCAGTAATAGGGACACTCTAGGGCACCTCACTTACAGGCTTAGACACAAACGCCCACCTATCCACTCCATAGATGGCGTTGCTGTCTAAGCTCCACCTCACCAGAGGTCAGCAGCGGCTGTGTTATGAGCTGATCAGGACTGGAAACTAGCCCTTGTGGCCAGTATATCTCGTCCTCACTAGATGGCGTCGTCCTTTTGGAGGGGGTTTCGGGAGCTGACCCACAGATGGCGCGGTCGTCACTGCTCCGTGCTCGGACGCTGGGCTCGGGTCCGTAACAGGTACATAAAGGCAAACCAACAAAATCATTAGAGAAAGGGGGAGTGAAAAATAAGAAGAGGGGGAACAAGTTCCTCAAGATTGCATACACCAACATAGATGGAGTAAGATCAAAGATACTGGAGTTAAGTGATATAATACAGCTGCAGACACCAGACATTGTTGCACTCACGGAGACAAAACTTGAAGATGCTATTTTAAATGAGGTCATATTCCCAAGGGGCTACTCAATTTGGAGACGGGACAGAAAAATCAGGAAAGGCGGTGGCGTTGCTGTGCTGGTGAAAGAACACCTAAAGGTGAACGAAATAATGACTGCCAATCCACAAGAAGTTGACATAATAGCACTAGAGATCTGCCATGAGGATAATAAACTAATGATCATAAATGCATATAGTCCATCGTTAAGCAGCACATGGTCAAAGGAGGAGCTAGATAGTAAACGAGAAGGTCTTATAACAATAATGAGAGAGATCATAGCGAGAGCGGATTACGATAGTTCACGACTGTTGATAGTCGACGACTTCAACTTGAAATCCATAGACTGGGAAGCATGTGAAGCTAAAACAGAAGATTTCTGGACCTGTAAATTTGTAAACCTCATCCTGGAAACATTCTTGTATCAACATGTTAAACAAGCTACGAGGATGAGGGAAGGGGACGTTCCCTCCATGCTAGATTTGATATTTACCAGGAAGGAGGAAGAAATATTTGACATTCAGTACCTTCCTCCCTTGGGTAAAAGTGACCATGTCTTTTTGAGAATAAAGTATGCAATGCGTTATAATCTGGAAGAAAATATGATGGTCGATGCAAATGAAAAACCTGACTTTAGGAGAGGACATTATGGCAACCTTAGAAATTTTTTTAGTGAGTATAATTGGACAGACTTGTTGCTAGGCAAGGAAGTGAATGAGATGTATGTCAGGTTTTGTGAAATATATGATAAAGGCACAAAAAAATTTATACCAAAACAGAGAATCAGAACTAGGAAACAGGATTGGTTCAACAGAAAGTGCGAGAGGGCCAGAGACCAAAAGACACAAAAATGGAATCAATACAGGAAGAGGCCGAACCCCCAAACATACCAGCGATACTAAGATGCGAGAAACAACTACACGGCAGTGAGGAGAGAGGCAGAAAGAAATTTTGAAAAAGGGATTGCAGACAAATGCAAAACAGAACCAGGTCTGTTCTATAAATTCATAAACAACAAATTGCAGGTAAAGGATAATATTCAGAGGTTGAAAATGGGAAATAGATTCACGGAAAATGAAAAGGAAATGTGTGAAACATTAAACGAAAAGTTCCAAAGTGTGTTTGTGCAAAACGAAATCTTCAGCGAACCAGATACAATAGAGCTGTCGGACCTGATAATGAAGCTTCAGAGTGATGCTTTGGCCATGCACAAGATTAACCAAGATCTGTCTGCCAGAGTCGGCCACCTCGAACAGGAATTAAGCTCTCTTCAGATCTCGGTTACTAACTTTAAACCAGCAGAAACCTCTAAGAAGCAAGAAGAGATGCTACAAAAGTTAGAGAACCATTTTAACTCCCTACAACAGCAACACACTGCAACCCAAGACGAATCAGACCAACTCAAGCTCCTTGATTCTGTCATCATCTCATCACAGGATTTTCCCCATGAAACTGACAGAGAAGACTGTACTGCCATCGTGATCCAGGAATTGCGTACTAAGTTGAATTATTCAATCGAAGCAAGAGACATTAAGTCAGCTTATAGAGTGGGTACCAAATCATCTGGTACAAACAACATGATAAAGATACGGGTGAAGTTAGATAGCTGCTCCCGCAAGTCAGACCTTATCACTGCTGCAGTCGCTAGGAAATCCAATGTTGATACCTGGTTGATACCTGGTTGATGGGGTTCTGGGAGTTCTTCTACTCCCCAAGCCCGGCCCGAGGCCAGGCTTGACTTGTGAGAGTTTGGTCCACCAGGCTGTTGCTTGGAGCGGCCCGCAGGCCCACATACCCACCACAGCCCGGTTGGTCCGGCACTCCTTGGAGGAATAAATCTAGTTTCCTCTTGAAAATGTCCACGGTTGTTCCGGCAATATTTCTTATGCTTGCTGGGAGGACGTTGAACAACCGCGGACCTCTGATGTTTATACAGTGTTCTCTGATTGTGCCTATGGCACCTCTGCTCTTCACTGGTTCTATTCTACATTTTCTTCCATATCGTTTACTCCAGTACGTTGTTATTTTACTGTGTAGATTTGGTACTTGGCCCTCCAGTATCTTCCAGGTGTATATTATTTTATATCTCTCTCGTCTTCTTTCTAGTGAGTACATTTGGAGGGCTTTGAGACGATCCCAATAATTTAGGTGCTTTATTGCATCTATGCGTGCCGTATATGTTCTCTGTATTCCCTCTATTTCAGCAATCTCTCCTGCTCTGAAGGGGGAAGTGAGTACTGAACAGTACTCAAGACGGGACAACACAAGTGACTTGAAGAGTACAACCATTGTGGTGGGATCCCTGGATTTGAAAGTTCTCGTAATCCATCCTATCATTTTTCTGGCTGTCGCAATATTTGCTTGGTTATGCTCCTTAAACGTTAGGTCATCAGACATTATTATTCCCAAATCCTTTACATGCTGTTTTCCTACTATGGGTACATTTGATTGTGTTTTGTACTCTGTATTATGTTTAAGGTCCTCATTTTTACCGTACCTGAGTACCTGGAATTTATCACTGTTAAATATCATGTTATTTTCTGATGCCCAGTCGAAAACTTTATTAATATCAGCTTGAAGTGTTTCAATGTCCTCAGCCGAGGTAATTTTCATACTGATTTTTGTGTCATCTGCAAAGGATGATACGAAGCTGTGACTTGTATTTTTGTCTATATCTGATATGAGAATAAGGAAAAGCAGCGGTGTAAGGACTGTACCCTGAGGTACAGAGCTTTTCACTGCACTTGGACTAGATTTTATATGGTTGACAGTTACTCGCTGAGTCCTGTTTGGCAGAAAACTGAGTATCCAGCGTCCTACTTTACCGGTTATTCCCATTGACTTCATTTTGTGTGCTATCACGCCATGGTCACATTTATCGAAAGCCTTTGCGAAGTCCGTGTATATCACATCAGCATTCTGTTTCTCTTCTAATGCCTCAGTGACTTTGTCGTAGTGCTCAAGTAGCTGTGAGAGGCACGATCTTCCCGCTCGAAATCCATGTTGGCCTGGGTTGTGAAGGTCATTGGCCTCCATGAAATTGGTGACCTGACTCCTAATCACTCTCTCAAATACTTTTATGATGTGCGATGTTAGTGCAACTGGTCTATAATTTTTTGCCAATGCTTTGCTCCCTCCCTTGTGTAGAGGGGCTATGTCTGCTACTTTAAGTGCATCTGGTATCTCCCCCGTGTCCAAGCTCTTCCTCCACACTATACTGAGTGCCTGTGCTACCGGCACTTTGCATTTCTTTATAAATATTGAATTCCATGAGTCTGGATCTGGGGCCGAGTGCATGGGCATGTTTTCAATTTCTTTTTCAAAATTTAGTGCGCTCGTGTTTATATCAGTTATATTTACAGGGGTTTGAATATCCCGCATAAAGAAATTGTCTGGATCTTCCACCTTCATGTTATTTATTGGAGTGCTAAACATGTCCTCATACTGCTTTTTTAGGATTTCACTAATTTCTTTGTCATCCTCCGTGTATGAACCTTCACTTGTACGAATAGGTCCAATACTGGCAGTGGTTTTTGCTTTTGATTTCGCATATGAGAAGAAATATTTTGGATTTTTCTTTATTTCCTGAATGGCTTTCTGTTCTAACTGCCTTTCTTCAGTTTCATATGAGTGTTTCAATTTCCGCTCGATTTCTTCAATCTCCCTATTTAAATTATTCCTTCTTTGACGGGAAATTCGTGTCTGCATAAGCAGTTCCGTTATTTTTTTCCTGCGTTCTCTTTCTACGTTAGATCTCTTTCTGGCTTTCCTCAAAGGAACATGTTTCAGACAGACTTGATACGCTTCTGAAGTCAGTTTTTCTATTCCTTCTGTAGGACTTGTATTACTTAGAACAGTTTCCCATGGAATGTTTGTAAGTTCCCTGTTTATTATCTCCCAGTCTATCCTTTTATTATTAAAATTGAATTTACTGAATAGCCCCTCTCGCTTTATCAACGTTTTAGGTCTATTCTGAATATTGATGGTCGTTTGCACTTCAATGAGCTTGTGATCTGAATATGTGGTATCTGATATCGTAATGTCTCTGATAATGTCTTCATTGTTCGTAAAGACCAGATCTAGAATATTTTCATTTCTCGTTGGCTCCGATATCTGCTGATTGAGTGAAAATTTGTCACAGAATCTAAGTAGTTCTCTAATCTGTGGTTGGTTAGGTCCTGATAGATTTCCTGGTATAATATTATTGTTTGCTATTTTCCACCTGAGACTAGGCAAGTTGAAGTCACCTAGGAAGATAATATCAGGTATCGGGTTCTCCAAATTATCAAGGCTATTCTCTATTTTGCTTATCTGTTCTGTGAATTCCTCAGCCGTTGCATCTGGTGGTTTGTATATTAGTATAATCACTAAATTTATTTTCTCTATTTTTAATCCCAGTACCTCTACCACCTCATTTGTAACGTTTAGGAGCTCCGAGCATACAAGGTCTTCCCTAATATACAGACCCACTCCTCCATGTGACCTAATTTTCCTATCGCACCTGTATAGGTTATATCCTGGAATCCAGATCTCACTGTCCAACAATTCCCCTGCATGGGTTTCTGTGAAAGCTCCAAATACTGCATTTGACTCCGTGAGGAGGCCATTTATGAACTGTACTTTGTTATTTGTTCTTGTTTTTAGTCCTTGTATGTTGGCAAAGATGAATGAGGTTACTCTATTAGTGATAGTTTGAATGGGAGACTTTTTCGGCAAGCCCATTATGCGTGGACATAATGAGTTTGTTCTGACCAGTACTGATTGTTGTAGGGCAGTTGTCTGTCGTAGTTGTAGTTCCCTTTCGGTGGGTAATTGTATCTGTAATTCTGGAATGCAAGTGGATCTGGCATCCAGTTCCATACACTCTCCATGCTGCTCCTTTTGAATTCTCTGCCGGTCTGGTATAAAAAATTTATAGAGTTTCCTCCAAATTCATTATCCTGCTTGCCACTCTTTATGTAGCGTTCCGTGCCTTTCACGTGAAAGTGTGGGCAGCTGAGGTCATAGCATTTTCTGTCCTCCAGTGAGGTTTGGCACATGTCAGGATGGAAAAACCTACATATTGATCCAAATCGACACTCACCTTTCCTAAGCATATTTAAACATTTTTTGGGATGTTGGTAACTGCATTCTAATCCTTTCTTATTACCAGCATATCTATGTCTGCATATGCCCTTTGCATAAAATTTGCATAAGTCTGTCCTTCTGTTCTGAATTGCTCTATCGGGAACCGTCGTAGTGTCTGTACCTATCGAGCTGTCAGTGCTGTCTGTTACACTTTCTAGTTTACTGTCATCTACATCCTGGCCTACTGAGTCAGAGTTTACAACTTCCTGAGTTTCAGCCTCAGTTTCATCCCTGACTATATCCTCCGCCCCTTGTATATTAATTTTGTTGTTCCTTTCCCACTCCTTCTGGATGGCTGGTAGGCTTCCAATGAATGATGTTTTCCGATCATGCGTCATGTTATCTAGAAGGTTTTTTAGGATATTCCAAGCTGGCAGGTCATTTTTACACACCCAGAGCAAGTGGCCAGCTCTCAATGCCGTAGTGTTACTCACTCCTGTACAAGCCGAATGGAATCTAGTCTTACAGATATAACATTCAATTCCCGTTACCTTCGTCTTTAAGAAGTTGTTACAGTGGCCACAAATTTGTTTATTTACTCCCATATTGCCTTGTTTTGTTGTATATATCTATATATTTATAATATTATATGTATATTGTATATTTGTAACAATATATATATGTATATATATATTTATATGTTTAATATTTATAATATTATAAAAACCTAGAAGGGGTACCACCTCTGGTGCAAGTGTAGGGACCCATAGCCTCGGAGAAGAAAATAAAGAGTACTCAGAGAAGACCTTGTGGATCCTCACTGAACACTTTGATATTTTCTTCTCCTACCACCCCTATTCTTTTGTTAAGTAATATATATAATATAATATTATATATAATATTATATATTATATATATAATATTATATGTATACCGTATATTTGTAATATTATGTATGTTATTTTGTTCAAACTTTATGGCAGGTACTTAGCGTAGGTAGCGAGGCTGGTCCCCCGGTCAGTACAGGTGACCTCTTGTGGCCCAGGTTGATGTCACCAGTTTCCAGTTACCCGATTTATAACCACTGATGCCGCCTCTTGCCACTATTTTATATTTCTAGTATTCTATATTTATAATATTCACTTCCAACTTATATGTTGTTGTGATACCCGTTCCACATCACTGTTCCACGAATCACCGTTCACTATTTTTTTTTTGTTTTTGTTCCTAATACACGCATGTACACAAAGCCTCGTTCACTGGCTCACACGTGGTCTCCCGTTTATTCTCTATTTAACACAAAGTTCTATTGTTAATGACTATTTTCAATTTTCCAGCGGGTCACTATGCACTTTGTTATGTCTGTAATCAGTAATCCATGGCGGTAGTCCTAAGAATCCCGGTTAATGTCACGATTTTAACGGAGCGCGCACGGTACGTCTACCCCCTCCCTGATTGTGTTGTTGAGTGGTGACTGTGATCAGTGGTACAGTGAATTAGTGAACTGTCACACAACGATACAGTGACTGACTCCAGAGCTTTGTGTAGACAGAGAAGAACCGACATCATCAATCTACCAGCACTTAGTGAATCACCTAGTGGGAGACAACGAAGGATAACCATTGTCATCATACATCGTCCTTACTCATCTGGTTGTGTGAGCGGGAGAAGACTGGTATGTACCCCCTCTCTGGTCAATTAATCAGGTGTACAGATTGAGATAAAATATTATCAAATTCTTGTTAAGGATATCATATATATTTAAAAAAATCAGGGTGGCTCATTTAGGCAGAGGTAACGCATAAAGGATATCTTGACACATACACGCACGCCCGCCCACGTACGTATACACGCACACAAGTGTGCACACGCTAAAACAGACACACACACACGCACACACACAATCGTTCAGTCAGGGGAAAAGGCATTAACACCTGGGATCAGGACCTTACTATCCCCCCCCTCTTGACCCCCCCATCTGACCTGACCTGACCTGGTCGCCATCTCTGGCCCCCCCCCACCCCCAGTCCCCCGCATCGCCCATACACACACTCTTCCCCTCCCCACTCTCTCCCCCTCTCTCCCTCTCCCACTCCCTCTCTCCCACTCTCTCTCTCTCCCACTCTCTATCTCTCCCACTATCTCTCTCCAGCTCTCTCTCTCTCTCTCTCTCTCTCTCTCTCTCTCTCTCTCTCTCTCTCTCTCTCTCTCTCCCTCTCTCTCTTTCTCTCTCTCCCTCTCTTTCCTTCCCGCTCCCTCTCTGCCCACACACACACACACACACACACACACACACACACACACACACACACACACACATATACACACATATATGGAGCAGCACGCGGACGGTGCAAAAATTATGAGAAGGATTAAAACAGAAGAGGACTGTTTGAGGCTTCAAGAAGACCTAGACAAGCTGAAGGAATGGTCGAACAAATGGTTGTTAGAGTTTAACCCAACCAAATGTAATGTAATGAAGATAGGTGTAGGGAGCAGGAGGCCAGATACAAGGTATCATCTGGGAGAGGAAATTCTTCAGGAGTCAGAGAAGGAAAAAGACTTGGGGGTTGATATCACGCCAGACCTGTCTCCTGCAGCACATATCAAGCGGATAACATCAGCGGCATATGCCAGGCTGGCTAACATACGAACGGCATTCAGAAATTTGTGTAAAGAATCATTCAGAACTTTGTA
The DNA here is from genome assembly GCF_040958095.1 of Procambarus clarkii. Classification (NCBI taxonomy): domain Eukaryota; kingdom Metazoa; phylum Arthropoda; class Malacostraca; order Decapoda; family Cambaridae; genus Procambarus; species Procambarus clarkii. The sequence goes on from NW_027189133.1 coordinate 1,817,499, forward strand.
TACCACATATGTCAGGCCAATCCTGGAGTATGCAGCCCCAGCATGGAGTCCATATCTAGTCAAGGATAAGACTAAACTGGAAAAGGTTCAAAGGTTTGCCACCAGACTAGTACCCGAGCTGAGAGGTATGAGCTACGAGGAGAGACTACGGGAATTAAACCTCACTTCGCTGGAAGACAGAAGAGTTAGGGGGGACATGATCACCACATTCAAGATTCTGAAGGGAATTGATAGGGTAGATAAAGACAGGCTATTTAACACAAGGGGAACACGCACAAGGGGACACAGGTGGAAACTGAGTGCCCAAATGAGCCACAGAGATATTTGAAAGAACTTTTTTAGTGTCAGAGTGGTTGACAAATGGAATGCATTAGGGGGTGATGTGGTGGAGGCTGACTCCATCCACAGTTTCAAGTGTAGATATGATAGAGCCTGATAGGCTCAGGAATCTGTACACCTGTTGATTGACGGTTGAGAGGCGGGACCAAAGAGCCAGAGCTCAACCCCCGCAAACACAACTAGGTGAGTACATATATACACACACCTCTCTCCCTCACCCGTTCTCTCCCTCACCCGCTCTCTCCCTCTCCATCTCTCTCCCTCTCTTCTCTCTCCCTCCCGCCTCTCTCTCCATCTTCTTCCCCCCTCCCCTTCTACTTTCTTCTCACTTAGTGGAATTGATGCCATAGAGCGGCCGTTTTGTTTTTTCCGACAGCCGCTCTATGGCATCAGGGGTATTTCAACTTTTAGACCGGCCGTTTTGTTTTTTCCAACTGCCGCTCTACGTCGCAGGGTTATTTTCAACTTTTAGACCGGCCGTTTTGTTTTTTCCAACTGCCGCTCTACGTCGCAGGGTTATTTTCAACTTTTAGACCGGCCGTTTTGTTTTTTCCAACTGCCGCTCTACGTCGCAGGGTTATTTTCAACTTTTAGACCGGCCGTTTTGTTTTTTCCAACTGCCGCTCTACGTCGCAGGGTTATTTTCAACTTTTAGACCGGCCGTTTTGTTTTTTCCGACTGCCGCTCTACGTCGCAGGGCTATTTTCAACTTTTAGACCGTCCGTTTTGTTTTTTCAGGGGCTGGTCTACGCACCCTGAGTTTTCTCGATTCAACTTGCCTAGGGATTAAAAAGCCGGTCCCTGGCATACCCAAATTTCGTTAGCTCAGTGACCCTGCACAGACATTGCTAATGGTCAATGACGTCACCAGCTAGCCGCTCAGCGTTCCTGCACCGGCATGTTCGAGGGGATTAAAAAGCTGGTCTATGAGTCGTGTGTTTTGCGATACAACAGTGACCCTGAACCTAATGTAAAATATCATCATCCCTAGTCTATTTTTTATTTCATATTTACTTCCAACCATCGCCCATTACATTTATCAAAGAGGATCATGTATGTGAGGGAAGAACATAACTTCAGCACTGCAAGAAGTTATGTGTGTATTTTCAAGTTCGTCCCCTGCTACCTGTATTTACCCAGGTCTTTTTTCCTAAATATAAAACTTATCCAATTCATTCCTATTCTGTTTCATGTTGATACGTTTAATAGGGTATTAATATTCCCCTTTACTATGACCATTCAGTCGCACCTCTATCATGTCACCCCTATTTCTTCTTCGTCGTCGTTCTAGAGAATGTAATTTGAGCTTTGACAATCTTTCTTGAAGGATCGTTTATTATGCATAGGGCAAAAAATAATATGAAAAAACTGCTATCAGTCGTTTATATTAAAAAATAGAGGCCTGGGCATTGGTGATTTCAATGCGTTTTCAGTAGTAACCAATATTGTCCTTAACCTCACACACGTCTCACATTCGCTCAAAACATACCTCCCACACCTTGCTGTGGCATATAACAAATAAAAAAATCTCATTCAGTAAAAGCAAGTGTTATGATCTCAGCCTACAGGAGAAACGAGTCTCCCTCCTTGAGAGTTATTCATCAAGCCTGACCTGATTAGAAGGTCTAGCATATATTGAGGTAATAACCCATATGTAAAATAGTTGCTTGGATATGTATAACAGTTTAAGATTATGGGCAATGAAGAAGAAAACAGATAAATGACTTGCTAGGAGATGTGGACATTTTGCTGGAGGCGTGAGGCTCGCTTCCGGAGGACCTTGACCTCACTTGAGTGCCAGACATCGCAGGGGGAAGCCGCGTTCCGTTTGAGCTCCCGTCAGAAGGGAACCCCTAGTGATATATCTCTAAGAGAAGAGAAGTGTGCAGGCATGCCAGCTGTGGAATTGAGCTGAGAACGTTGTGGTGTCAAGTCTTGGACGGCGAGGAGAGTTTAATAAGCAGCTCAGAGGCATTTTCGTGGGCTGTGTGGAGCGCCCTGACCAGACGCCGTCAGAGGGAAAGCGCCCTCGACCTTATAATCTGTGGTAAGCACGATATACGCCAGTTCATAGTGATTGCTTGTAGTTGGTCGTGTGCCCAGAGACAGTAGCGATGTTTATTTATAAGTTAGACATGTTTTAATAAGGCAGAAGGCCTGAAATAGGAGAGTGAAGAGGGAGGAACACGGAGCGACGTCCGTCCCCTCTGAGCTCTGACTGGCGACTGAGGGAGCCCGGCTCCTGACGGAGGAAGACCCTCCCAGTGAGTGAGGACCGCCGCCAGGCGAGGTGGAGTATGGACCCGCCCAAAACGGGGGAGTCCACTCTCACTGTATATAGAGGACAGATAGAGGTTTGAGGCAAGCATATTGTGTGGTTATTTTTGTTTATGTGTTAAAGGGGAACATTTTATTGGAGTGTCGATGGGTTGCAGGTTTGTCTTTGGGGAAGAAGTTGCTGAGAACTTCGAAGCCAGCATAGATGAAGTAATTGATGAGACTCCAAGGTAGTGAAGCAGAGGACCTCGAGCTGTGAGGAGAAGCAGTGAAGAGGAGTGTCACGTGCTTCTGTAGAGGTGGTGTAGCAGCCAAGAGAGCTGAGGAGGAACCTAGCAGAAGGGTGAAGCACCGTAGTTACTCAAGGAAACTTCATGATAGCAGCCTGGAGAAGCTGCAGAGGATCCTGGTAGTGAAGCCCGGAAGAACCTAAAGATATTAGGGTAGTGAACTTCCAGAGGTGGAAGGGGAAGTTCTGGTGGATTACTAGTAGGGAGTTGATAGTGTTTGGTTGTCATTAGCGTGCAAGACGCAGTGAGAGGTGAGTGACTGTTTGCATTCTTATGTCAAGGAGTGTTTTACACTGAAGTTTAGAGTTACAGTCGTAGGCTGGATTACCTACAGACGTATGCGTTCTAGGACTGATAGAGTGATCGATTGATCATTGTTGTGTATCAATGAACATTTATACTGATATGTTATTGCATTCAAATGCTGATTTTCTTGGTACACATTTATAGATACATATATATATTCTCTTGCTGGTGGTGCAACAGTGTATGTAGACTTGATCAACTTGAGGTGGTTGATAGTATCAGGTGGTGAACCAGGAGATAGGATACCACTTGATAAGCTGATGATAGAGTTCTGACGGTGTTGGAGTGCAACCTGATTGTAATATTATAGAGTATAGGATTCATTATTATTATATGTGTGTATGTATTGTGTATGTGCTTTGTCCAGTAAATGTGTCACAATTTGCTGGTGTTTGCCCTTGTCCTAGTGAGGCTTCCCAGGAGGTAGTAAAGAAGGAGAGAGAGAGAGAAAGAACCAAGAACCACTGCTGTGGACAGGGTAGGAGATAATACTAATAAGCCAAAAGGGGATCGAGGAGATCATATTACCTGAGGAGAGAGTGGGGAGTCACTGCGGCTCGAGTGGGTGTGTGCACGTGACAACGAGGCTAAGTGTTGGAGCCGCATCCCCTAAACGTGTGACGTTGAGCCCCTCTCCAAGAGCCAGAAGCGCCAAGGGTGATCTCCTAGTATAAGCACTCTACCGAGTTGTGTGGGTTGGGTTGTCCATAGAGAAGAATCAACGACAACACCAACCAACCCACAGTCTATAATAAATTGGGGGCCTGTGTCCGGGAGAGCGAACTGACACACCCACACCCTGTCCAAGAGTGGATTTGTACACCCTTGCTGAAATAAACTGCGTGACCGCAGGTGTATACTCTCTCTCTTGGGAAGACTCACAGGACAAGATGGATAAGGTGCAAGCGTTTGTGGAGTCAGGCAAGCCTGAGGACTTAGAAGGTTGTACGAGGGATCAATTGAAACAAATAGCAGAAAAATGTGGTATTAGGTTGAAAGCATCTAAAGTAGCTGGGATGAAGGATGAGATCCTGAGGCAGTTAAGAGCCAAAAATGAAGCGGCAGAGCAAGGAGCCCAAAAAGGAGCTGAAAGTGGAAAGGAGGATGATGGGCAGGATGAAGTGAGATCCCAGGGATCGAGTAGGAGCAGCAAGAGTAGCCGCAGTAGCAGGAGTAGCCGAAATAGGAGCTTGGAGAGATTCCAGTTAGAGCTCCAGATGCAGCGTGAGGAGAGACAGTTCCAGCTGGAAAAGATGAAACTAGAACTCCAGATGAAAAATGAAGCTGAGAAGGAAAAAGAAAAAACCAGACTGGAAGTAGAAAAAGAGAAAACCAGAGTAAGAGAACTGGAGTTAGAACAAGAGAAAGAAAAAGAGAAAGCAAGACTAGAGGTCGAAAAAGAAAAAGCCCAGGTCGAAAAAGAAAAAGAGAGAACAAAACAAATGCAGATAGAAGCGAATAGAACCTTGGCTGAGCAAAGGATTGAACATGGGTTGCCAGAGAGCACCACCCAGGTATCACACCCACCAGATGTTAGGGTTAGGGAGAAGGACATTCCCTTGTTTGTTCCCGAAGAGGCGGAGAGCTTCTTCGAGCATTTTGAAACAGTGGCCAGTATCAAGGAGTGGCCACAGGAGGAATGGGCCCAGCTGGTCCAGTTAAGATTGACCGGTGCAGCCAGGGAGGCATACACCGAATTGTCACTGGAAGAGTGCCAGGATTATGCCACAGTAAAGAGCAGCATATTGTGCTCGTTTCAGCTAACCCCAGAAGCTTATAGGAAGCGCTTCAGAGAAATTATCAAAGTTGGAGCATGTACGTTTGCTGAGACAGCAAGGGATCTGGAAAGACGATTCCAGAAGTGGATTGAGGCTGCTGGAGTTGGATCTTACGCTGACCTGAAGCAACTGATGGTCATGGAGAAGTTCTTGGAGATGATGCATCCCGAAACAAAGTTCAAGATCCAAGAAGTAGGGATAAAGGAAGTGAAAGATGCCGCAGATAGGGCGGATATGATTACTGAAGCGTACAAGAGCTTAAGGGAGAACAGAGTAAGAAGCGAGGTGAGACGCAGCAATGGCAGGCCCAATGGAGTCTGGGGAGGAAGAAATTATGAAAGACCCAGAAGAGTCTGGGGTGAGAAAAATTTTGATAAATGGGCAGATAAAAGTAAGTACCCTAAAACTCAGAAGAGTAGGTCGCGCACTTCGTCTGAAAGTGAGGATGGAGGGGCTAAACGAGAAACTAATCGTTATCCAGGGAATCAAGAGTCCAGTAAAGCTCCACAGAGTACGAGTAGTACGTCTGGCCCGAGGAACTCCAATACGAGTGGGCAGAGTCAGAGCTACTCTGGTACATATAGAAGAGACTTTTCCCAGATGAGATGTTACAATTGTAACGGATTGGGTCACGTGATGCGAGATTGTCGGCAGGGCAAGAGAGTTGTGACCCTGGCCATGTGTGACCCCCGAGGTAAATATACTAATGTGTTCCGAGACAAACCACAGAGAGCGAACTTAGTGAACGAGAGGTATAGGCCGTTCATGAGTAAAGGTTGGATCAGTATAGGAGGCCAACCTGAGGTAGAAGTGGGTATCTTAAGGGATACCGGAGCTAATCAGAGCTTGATTACGAGAAGCCTGATTGGGAATGAACGACGGTTATCTGGCAGGAGTAGGATGAAGGTATATGGGTTGTTGTCTGAAAGTGACATGCCCGTATGTACTGTCCAGCTAAGGTCGGAATATGTGTCGGCGGAGGTGATGTTGGGAGTATGCCCCGACATACCTGTTCCAGGAGTCCAAGTGATCCTGGGAAATGACTTGTGCGGGACAAAGGTGTTGCCAAGAGTCGTAGCGGAGACTGTGCCAGAGGAGTGCCCAGAAGGCCACGGCACGGGTGGGACACCTGAGAGTGTGAACCTGACTGACATCCGAGGAGATGAGTCAGGAGACCGCCAAACCATTGAAAACCCTGTCTCGGTAGTGATGAAGGCAGAGGTGGCCGACAAGGAAGACGCTGGAGAAGATGAGACAGTGTCGATTAAACCGGTAGAAGATATCGATGTAGATATAGCATGGCTGTTTGATGAAGGTCCAGCCCAGGAAAATGAAGTCTCGGTGAGGTCAAAAGTGAAGATGACCCAGCCGAAGAAGAATCATGTGAAGAGAGCGGACCTGAGTAGAGCCCAGACTGCTGAAATTAAGAGTCGGAAGGTGAATGCAACTGTGCTGAGTAGGAATGAGGAAGGATGTGGACATACTGAGGACGGGAGTAGAGCGTCAAGTGGTCCACGAGCACAGAGGCATTTGGATAGTAGAGTTAAGTTGTTTGAGATGTCAGGAGTTGACATGTTCCACAGAAAACGTGAAGAAAAGATAGTGAAGAAGAGTAATAGCCAAAAAAATGAAAGGAGAAGAGACAGTATGTGTGGAGAGATGCATACGAGCACTTTGGGAGAGGCAAAGCGACATGTATGGTCGAGTGCTGTTGGATGTAGTATAGTGCCCGAAGAAACTTTTAGGGAACGAAGAAGAGTTGAAGGAGAAGAAATGGAGTTGCATAGAGGTGAAAAGTGGGGGAAGAGGAAGATGATACAAGCATGGAGGAATAGAAGAAAGCCGAGGACTCGATGGAAGTCAAACAGGACGATGTCTTGGATAAATGAGGAGACGAAAGGGAGGATCGTCGGTGAAGACGAGAGAGTGAAGTATGATGACAGGAGACGGAAGTATAATGGCAGTGGATGGAAGTGTGAAGACGACAGAGGAGGTACTGACAGTAGATGTCTGACTCTGGACGTGAAGAGAAGAAGACGAGGAAACGGAGGGTGGAAACAGTAAGTAGAGTGGACCAATGTATTGCAGGCGTCCAAGGAGGACAGCCTAGCCAAGAGGTGCCAGAGAAGTCAAATCGTTTGTGAGAAGTTCATGTTCCTGGAGAGTTGTGAGCCAGATGTTGCAAGGAGCAACGAACTAGTTGTAGACTCCTACAGGAGTATGTAAACAGACTAACCGGTCGAACCAATCGGTTGAAGAACGAGACAGTGTGGTGGCGGATGTATTATCCCGAACTTTGCCACTGGAATAGCTCTCATAAATAAGGGGAGGGGAGTGTTATGATCTCAGCCTACAGGAGAAACGAGTCTCCCTCCTTGAGAGTTATTCATCAAGCCTGACCTGAATAGAAGGTCTAGCATATATTGAGGTAATAACCCATATGTAAAATAGTTGCTTGGATATGTATAACAGTTTGAGATTATGGGCAATGAAGAAGAAAACAGATAAATGACTGGCTAGGAGATGTGGACATTTTGCTGGAGGCGTGAGGCTCGCTTCCGGAGGACCTTGACCTCACTTGAGTGCCAGACATCGCAGGGGGAAGCCGCGCTCCGTTTGAGCTCCCGTCAGAAGGGAACCCCTAGTGATATATCTCTAAGAGAAGAGAAGTGTGCAGGCGTGCCAGCTGTGGAATTGAGCTGAGAACGTTGTGGTGTCAAGTCTTGGACGGCGAGGAGAGTTTAATAAGCTGCTCAGAGGCATTTTCGTGGGCTGTGTGGAGCGCCCTGACCAGACGCCGTCAGAGGGAAAGCGCCCTCGACCTTATAATCTGTGGTAAGCACGATATACGCCAGTTCATAGTGATTGCTTGTAGTCGGTCGTGTGCCCAGCGACAGTAGCGATGTTTATTTATAAGTTAGACATGTTTTAATAAGGCAGAAGGCCTGAAATAGGAGAGTGAAGAGGGAGGAACACGGAGCGACGTCCGTCCCCTCTGAGCTCTGACTGGCGACTGAGGGAGCCCGGCTCCTGACGGAGGAAGACCCTCCCAGTGAGTGAGGACCGCCGCCAGGCGAGGTGGAGTATGGACCCGCCCAAAACGGGGGAGTCCACTCTCACTGTATATAGAGGACAGATAGAGGTTTGAGGCAAGCATATTGTGTGGTTATTTTTGTTTATGTGTTAAAGGGGAACATTTTATTGGAGTGTCGATGGGTTGCAGGTTTGTCTTTGGGGAAGAAGTTGCTGAGAACTTCGAAGCCAGCATAGATGAAGTAATTGATGAGACTCCAAGGTAGTGAAGCAGAGGACCTCGAGCTGTGAGGAGAAGCAGTGAAGAGGAGTGTCACGTGCTTCTGTAGAGGTGGTGTAGCAGCCAAGAGAGCTGAGGAGGAACCTAGCAGAAGGGTGAAGCACCGTAGTTACTCAAGGAAACTTCATGATAGCAGCCTGGAGAAGCTGCAGAGGATCCTGGTAGTGAAGCCCGGAAGAACCTAAAGATATTAGGGTAGTGAACTTCCAGAGGTGGAAGGGGAAGTTCTGGTGGATTACTAGTAGGGAGTTGATAGTGTTTGGTTGTCATTAGCGTGCAAGACGCAGTGAGAGGTGAGTGACTGTTTGCATTCTTATGTCAAGGAGTGTTTTACACTGAAGTTTAGAGTTACAGTCGTAGGCTGGATTACCTACAGACGTATGCATTCTAGGACTGATAGAGTGATCGATTGTTCATTGTTGTGTATCAATGAACATTTATACTGATATGTTATTGCATTCAAATGCTGATTTTCTTGGTACACATTTATAGATACATATATATATTCTCTTGCTGATGGTGCAACAGTGTATGTAGACTTGATCAACTTGAGGTGGTTGATAGTATCAGGTGGTGAACCAGGAGATAGGATACCACTTGATAAGCTGATGATAGAGTTCTGACGGTGTTGGAGTGCAACCTGATTGTAATATTATAGAGTATAGGATTCATTATTATTATATGTGTGTATGTATTGTGTATGTGCTTTGTCCAGTAAATGTGTCACAATTTGCTGGTGTTTGCCCTTGTCCTAGTGAGGCTTCCCAGGAGGTAGTAAAGAAGGAGAGAGAGAGAGAAAGAACCAAGAACCACTGCTGTGGACAGGGTAGGAGATAATACTAATAAGCCAAAAGGGGATCGAGGAGATCATATTACCTGAGGAGAGAGTGGGGAGTCACTGCGGCGGCACTATAAATTATAGTATAGGGTTAAATTGGGGAATGTTAGGTTTATATGTGAAAATATATTCCTACCTTAAATATATAGCATAATTTCGAGGTAAAGGGGGTCTAAACCCTCTAGTTATAGGTTAGGATAAGGAAAATAAGGTAAATGGTAATTAAATAGTTTTGGTGAGTTATATCCCTTTCTAACTAAGGTTAGGTTAAGGATGGTTAAGTTGAACTGATGTAGAGAAAATTCCCATTATTATCATATTTTCCATTAACCTCCCTCCCCCCAGGTAATAGAGGTTAGGTTGAGGATGGATGAATTATGTGAAAAGAAAATAGGCTACGAGTATGATGCAATGCTGAACCAAGATTTGTGTATCAGAGGTTAGGTCCAGGGAGGTAGGGTTGATGCATAAAAACACCTTCTTCCCATAAATACAATAAATTTGAAGTTAGATAAAGGGAGGTTAGGTCCAGGACGGCTGGGTTGATGCACAAATAACACGGTCCTCCCATATTTATGATAAATTTGAAGTTAGATAAATGGAGGTTAGGTCAAGGACGGTTGGGTTGATGCACAAACAACACTTCCTTCCATATTTATGATAAATTTAAAGTTAGATGAAGGGAGGTTAGGTACAGGACAGTTGGGTTGATGTGTATAAACAAAACACCTACCCAACACTATATCTACAATATTGAACACAGTTCCAAGTTTTAAAGGAGAGGGGCTGTTAGGTCCATATCCAAAACATCACTTTTCTATGAATATGGTTTCAATGTTCAACAAAGAACCTAGCAGGTTAGGCACAGTGCGGATAGGTTTATATCCAAAACTTTAGTTTTTGAAGAAAAATAGATAAAATATTCAACAAAGCTCCAAGACTCTTGTTAGGTCCATATCCAAAACATCACTTTTCTATGAATATGGTTTCAATGTTCAACAAAGAACCTCGCAGGTTAGGCACAGTGCGGATAGGTTCATATCCAAAACTTCAGTTTTTGAAGAAAAAAATAGATAAAATATTCAACAAAGCTCCAAGACTCTTGCAGGTTAGGCACGAGCATTTAGGTTCATATCCAAAAAACATCACTTCTCTCAGTATATGTAGTATCAGAGGCTAGGTCCAGGTTTAGATGGAATGGATGAAAATGTGGGTAAAATGGGTTTTGGCTGTGCTATGATACACAACATTTAGGCATATTTGGTGGGAATTGTCTCCAATTTGATGGCGATAGCTTAAATTTCCCCAACTTTAATCAAGGGTAGGTTGTAATATGTGAAAACTCCGGTAAAATGGTCTTTGGCTGAGCTATGTAACAAATCATTTTGGGTAGAAATTGTCTTAAATTAGGTTGAATTTAGGTGAGTAAGCATAAATTTCACGAACTCTAATCAAATCTAGCTTGGGATATGCTAGGTCAGGTTAGGTGAGGCTGTGTAAGGTAAGATGGAATAGGTGAAAACTTGGGGTGAAATGAACTTTGACCATGCTAAGATACAAAACATTTGGGTATATTCGGTGGAAATTGGCATAAATTAGGTAAAATTTAGGTGGGAAAGGCATAAATTTTGCCAACTATAATCAAATCTGACTTTGGATATGCCAGGAGAGGCCGGGTAGGGATGTCTAGGACAGGTTGGAATAGGCGAAAACTCAGCTAAAATAAACTTTGACCATGCTAGATACAAAAACATTTGGGTATATTCGGTGGAAATTGGCTTAAATTAGGTAAAATTTAGGTTGGAAAGGCATAAATTTTGCCAACTATAGTCAAATCTGACTTTGGATATGCCAGGAGAGGATGGGTAGGGTTGTCTAGGGCAGGTTGGAATAGGTGAAAACTCAGCTAAAATGAGCTTTGGCCGTGCTATGTTCCAAAACATTTTTGGGTATATTTGGTGGAAATTGTCTTAAATTAGGTCAAATTTATATGGGATAACTTAAATTTCGCCGACTTTAGCCAAATCTAGGTTTGGATATGCTAGGATAGGTTAGATAAGGTTGCGTAGGGTAGGATGGAATAGGAGAAAATGTAGGTAAAAATGGGCTTTGGCAGTGCTGTGATACAGAACATTTGGATATATTTGGTGGGAATTGCCTTAAATTAGATAGAATTTAGGTGGGATAGCTTAAATTTCGCAGACTTTAACCAAATCTAGGTTTGGATATGGTAGGATAGGTTAGGTAAGGTTGCATAGGGTAGGATGGAATAGGAGAAAATGTAGGTAAAAATGGGCTTTGGAAGTGCTGTGATATGAAACATTTGGGCATATTTGGTAAAATTTAGGTGGCATAGAATGAATTTCGCCGACTTTAACCAAATCCAGGTTTGGATATGCTAGGTCAGGTTAGGTGAGGTTGTGTAGGGTAGTATGGAATAGGAGAAAATGGGCTTTGGCGGTGCTATGATACACAACATTTGGGTATATTTGGTGGAAATTGCCTTAAATTTGGTGAAATTTAGGTGGCATAGCATAAATTTCGCCAACTTTAACCAAATCCAGGGTTGGATATGCTAGGTCAGGTTAGGTGAGGTCGTGTAGGGAAGGACATATATAATATCTTAGGGTAATGAACTAGCATGTTTATGAAATAGTGTAAATTTCCCTATTTGGGGTTCGAGCTATATGGCAGACTCATATAATGTATGGACAGAGGCGACATAGGCTTGTATGTGAGGATATGGGATGCTCATATTTAGTAAGATTAGCTAGGTAGAATTTAGTCAAATTTGCGTAGTATAAGTATATTTTTGATAGATTTAGATGAATTTAAGTTTTAACAGGATGCATTTTGATAAGATATAGCAAATTTGTCTAAAATTATCATAGAAAATACTGACTCAACCTAACCCCACCTGCCCTAACATAACTAAGGCTAGAACAAATAAGTCTGTTAGATGGTTTGAATAAATACATAAATATGGTGGTCTGATTGGAGAGAATGTAACAAGGAAGGTATTAATAAGACATAAAAACAGTGGACATATGTTAGATGAATAGTTTAGCACTAATAATGTTGATATCATAATGGAAAAAGAATATGTTATATATTGAGCTCATCGGCAGTTATATGAACCATTTTTATATGTGAAATTCTGACTTTTGGGGAGTTGGTTAAACTCAGCATATTATAATTAATGTCCTAAATATACCCAGAAAAATATCATGCAAATTGTGTATTGTTTGACCCAGTTGGTTGTGTTTGTACATATATAGCACAATTATTATACTAGTGTATTAATTGTGCAGATTATGTATTTTGCATATGTTGTATGATTATTGCAATTATGTATTGATTATATTTCTATAAATTGTGTATTGTTTGTGCAAGTTGTATGTATTAATTGTATATGTTTTTGTATGTGTATTTGCGGAAATTGCATAGTTGTGTATTTAATGAATATGTGCTAGTTATGTATTGTTCATATTTTGGTAAGTTGTGTATTGATTATATTTTTGAGCAAGTTGTGTAAATGTCGCAATTGTATTTGTGTAAATCGTGTATTTATGCTAGTTGTGTATTTTCATATTTGGGGTAGTTATGTATTGTACGTATTTGTGCTAGATATGTATTTGTGCAAGTTGTGTGTAATAATTATGAAAGATGTGTAATATTGTATAAGTTGTGTATTAATTGCGCATGTTGTGTAATTGCATATGGACGAATTGTTTATTTATACCTTTGCGTATTGATTGTCATTGTGCAAGTTGAGTAATTATATAGCAAGTTTTCTTGTATTAATTGTGCAAAGATGTAAAATAATTACACAAACTGTGTAATAATCGTCCATGTTTTATAATAATTTTTGTGATAATAGTGCATTTATGCAAGTTGTGTTTTTAATTTGTTGAAGTGGAACTGGTGCAACTGTATTTGTGTGTGAAAATTGTGTATTTTGTGTAAGCTCTGTAATTTGATAAATTAGATCTTCATGGTGTAAGTGTATTTTGGTTTATGAGACAATGTGTGGGTATTTTGTGAAAATTACGTTTGTGAAATTGTATAATTTTAGTGAAAGCGCATTTTTGATTGTCTAAATGCATAAGCATTTTGATATATTTGTGCAAAATACCGTACTTTGTGTAAATGTCATACTCTGAGTGTACATGCAATATTGTGTAAATGGTATATTTTTGTTTGCAACTGACATATTTTGTATGAAAATCTCATATTTTTATGTGATGGTATATTTTGAGTGTAAATAATATATTTTATGCATAAATGGCATATTTGGTGTGTAAATGATGTATTTTCTGTGTGTATGGCATAAATTACATCTGATTAATGGGGAAATGGTGGCAAAAAACTAGGCTATTCTCTATGAATGCATAGGTTTTGAAGTATGTGTAGGTATGCATGATTGTTTTTGCGAGTGTTGGTTTAGAAACAAGTTAGCTGATTTGCGTAGCAAGACTAGGATTTTTTGAGGTGTAGAAATGATTAGCCTATGAATATAGTGGCTAACATCCAGCTGAGTTGCTAGATGGATGAATTGAGGTGCGACATTTGGATATCTATTTGATGGATGTGAGGACAGTTGACTAGCCTATGAACACAGCCACTAATCCGCTGTACTGCCAGATGTGTGGTAACTACTTGTGGATTATAGTAGAATATCTAGCTATAGGGTTTCATAATTGCTGTTGTGTATAAAACTAGAATAAGAGCTATTTATTAAAACTATGATTGTAAACAAATACTTTAAGTGGGATCCCTTGGTTGTTTTAAGCATAGGGTAGACATGAATGAGATTGGGTGGAAATATATAGGAGCTGCCTCGTATGGGCCAATAGGACCTCTGCAGTTACCTTTATTCTTATGTTCAGCTCACCTGCTATGCTGCCAGATGTACGATTCTGCTTAAATTGCAGTACGACATTTGGGCTTCTGTTATACTTTTGAACTTATCACTGAATAATGATTACAGTTGTGGATGACTAAAATGTATGTTCTTAAACCTCTGATTAGGTTAGGTGGGGATGGTTAGTCTAGTCATTTTTGAATAATAACATTAAATACTCATGCCAGTAGGACGCCAAAGGTCGCATTGGTTGTCTGGCGACGTCATACATAGTTGACCAGTAAGGTACTGTAATACCTTTACACCTATATGCTAATGACCAGCAATACATTATCCCTATACCTGAGTTCGCTTTTCACGATGTCACTAAACAACAACAATAACTGTTCTGTAGAATGTATTAGTTTGTTATATATAATATGTTAGGTTAGGTTAGGTTAGGAAGGTTTGATCGGGTTTATGAATAACAGAAAATATAAGTAATGAGCGAAAATACGAGCTATTGTAGCTGTATATCAACTTTGATGAAGCACAGAGTATACGTGAGGTATTAAGCTAGATTAAGAGTTCACACTTATGTGTGAACCTCCTGGGATCCGCATTTAGCCCGTTGACGCCTGCGCCACATTAGGGATGATGACGTCACAAAAGGTGGTAACTGCAGAAGGCCTTATTTCAAAACATGAGAGGCTTGCTTTTACTGAATGAGTTTTTTTATTTGTTAAATGTTACAGTATGGTGTGGGAGGTATGTTTTGAGCGAATGTGAGACGCGCATAAGGAAAGGGTCACTACCGAACTTGCATTGAAATCACAAATGCCCAGGCCTCTTTTTTTTAATATAAACGACTGATAGCAGTTTTATTTTTTGCCCTATGTATAATAAACAATCCGTTAAGAAAGATTGTCAAAGCTCAAATTACTTTCTCTAGAACGACGACGACGAAGAAGAAATAGGGGTGACATGATAGAGGTGTGACTGAATGGTCATAGTAAAGGGGAATATTATTAACCTATTATACGTATCAACATGAAACAGAATAGGAAATGAACTGGATAAGTTTTATATTTAGGAAAAAAGACCTGGGTAAATACCGGTTCTGTAAACAGGGTTTGAACTCATTTCTTATGTTATTATTATGTAATCTTAGCTATAAAATGATCTTAGACAATGGGAAACCGTATGGTAATACCTAATTGTGAAAAAACGAGCTTATAATGGTTAACGCCATTGCACATTAGACTTGACAGAAGGCAGCATTTGAATCCCCCTTTGCTATAAATATTGAAAATGGGAATAATTACACTATAACAGAAAACGGACTTATACAGGGAAGATGAAGACGGGGGTGACGTCATTGACCATTAGCAATGTCTGTGCATGGCCCACTGGGGTAACGAAAAACAGGTACGCCAGAACGTGTCCCATCAAAACTACAACGAAAAACAGGTACGCCAGAACGTGTCCCATCAAAACTGCAACGAAAAACAGGTACGCCAGAACGTGTCCCATCAAAACTGCAACGAAAAACAGGTACGCCAGAACGTGTCCCATCAAAACTGCAACGAAAAACAGGTACGCCAGAACGTGTCCCATCAAAACTGCAACGAAAAACAGGTACGCCAGAACGTGTCCCATCAAAACTGCAACGAAAAACAGGTACGCCAGAACGTGTCCCATCAAAACTGCAACGAAAAACAGGTACGCCAGAACGTGTTCCATCAAAACTGCAACGAAAAACAGGTACGCCAGAACGTGTCCCATCAAAACTGCAACGAAAAACAGGTACGCCAGAACGTGTCCCATCAAAACTGCAACGAAAAACAGGTACGCCAGAACGTGTCCCTCGAAAAAAAGCAAAACGGACACGATTTGGCGTACTTTCCACTACTGGAATGATGATGAGTGATGACGGACCAGTGATGAACCAGTGATGATGGACCAGTGATGAACCAGTGATGATGGACCAGTGATGATGGACCAGTGATGAACCAGTGATGATGGACCAGTGATGAACCAGTGATGATGGACCAGTGATGACGGACCAGTGATGACGGGCCAGTGATGACGGACCAGTGATGACGGACCAGTGATGACGGACCAGTGATGACGGACCAGTGATGACGGACCAGTGATGACGGACCAGTGATGACGGACCAGTGTTGACGGACCAGTGATGATGGACCAGTGATGACGGACCAGTGATGAACCAGTGATGACGGACCAGTGATGATGGACCAGTGATGAACCAGTGATGGACCAGTGATGACGGACCAGTGATGACGGACCAGTGATGACGGACCAGTGATGGACCAGTGATGACGGACCAGTGATGACGGACCAGTGATGACGGACCAGTGATGGACCAGTGATGGACCAGTGATGACGGACCAGTGATGATGGACCAGTGATGATGAACCAGTGATGGACCAGTGATGACGGACCAGTGATGACGGACCAGTGATGGACCAGTGATGGACCAGTGATGACGGACCAGTGATGAACCAGTGATGGACCAGTGATGACGGACCAGTGATGACGGACCAGTGATGAACCAGTGATGACGGACCAGTGATGACGGACCAGTGATGGACCAGTGATGACGGACCAGTGATGACGGACCAGTGATGAACCAGTGATGACGGACCAGTGATGACGGACCAGTGATGACGGACCAGTGATGATGGACCAGTGATGACGGACCAGTGATGAACCAGTGATGGACCAGTGATGACGGACCAGTGATGACGGACCAGTGATGAACCAGTGATGACGGACCAGTGATGACGGACCAGTGATGACGGACCAGTGATGGACCAGTGATGACGGACCAGTGATGACGGACCAGTGATGAACCAGTGATGACGGACCAGTGATGAACCAGTGATGATGGACCAGTGATGAACCAGTGATGATGGACCAGTGATGATGGACCAGTGATGACGGACCAGTGATGACGGACCAGTGATGACGGACCAGTGATGACGGACCAGTGATGATGGACCAGTGATGACGGACCAGTGATGACGGACCAGTGTTGACGGACCAGTGATGATGGACCAGTGATGACGGACCAGTGATGAACCAGTGATGACGGACCAGTGATGATGGACCAGTGATGAACCAGTGATGGACCAGTGATGACGGACCAGTGATGAACCAGTGATGGACCAGTGATGAACCAGTGACCAGTGATGACGGACCAGTGATGACGGACCAGTGATGACGGACCAGTGATGGACCAGTGATGGACCAGTGATGACGGACTAGTGATGACGGACCAGTGATGACGGACCAGTGATGACGGACCAGTGATGGACCAGTGATGGACCAGTGATGACGGACCAGTGATGACGGACCAGTGATGACGGACCAGTGATGACGGACCAGTGATGATGGACCAGTGATGAACCAGTGATGGACCAGTGATGACGGACCAGTGATGGACCAGTGATGACGGACCAGTGATGAACCAGTGATGGACCAGTGATGACGGACCAGTGATGACGGACCAGTGATGAACCAGTGATGACGGACCAGTGATGACGGACCAGTGATGGACCAGTGATGACGGACCAGTGATGACGGACCAGTGATGAACCAGTGATGACGGACCAGTGATGAACCAGTGATGACGGACCAGTGATGACGGACCAGTGATGACGGACCAGTGATGAACCAGTGATGACGGACCAGTTGTTGGATATTTCCAACACCGAATACAGCATTGTTGTATTCTCATTATTTATTACTAACCATACTAAATATTGTAGTAAGTAAAATTAACAACTCGTAGAATTCTCATGTACTAATAATTCATCTGTGCATTAGGCTTGAATTCTCACGTCATCTGACGCCAGTATTGCGTCAGATTTCCTTACAGTAAACACATTATATCCAATTTGTGTGAGAATTAAATACGATTCTCCATAATTAAAGCATTCTGTATGACAACTGATTGCAGACGAATTGTTCTCTAACTAAAAGCCGAATAGAGCGTTAGAATCATAGCGTCTACCTCGCGATAGAGTTAACGTCATCAATGAATGCCATGGGGAGACATTAATTCCTCTCCCTTATATATATACTATTCTTAAATTGGTAAATAATAATATTTTGTTCCTCTAAATAATAAACCCGTCCAGTCTTTAACGTTTCAAGCGCAAATGCGAGAAATATTAATGTTCGAGACAATAATTTGTTTTATGAACGTCGACTCGGCGTGGGTTGGAGGGACGCCATCCTCCTCAGTACGCGGACACGTGCAGAACCGAAAGGAAGCAGAGCCGCGCTTTCCATACTCATAAGAATACGCCATTGTCCAGCAAATAGGGCAGGTGTTATCCATCCACAGATGAAAGCCGCCACTGTGAGGCGTGAACAACCTTGCAGATAATATCTTCAACTAGTGCTGGTGTTAAATAAGGAGCCCTTTGACTTGGTTCCTGACGACACGTGATCAGCCAACTGAAGCGCATCACTATCCAGGATAGGTTCACCGGAGCCTGGGATGCGAAATACGGCAATCTTAATACTTATACAGTGCCCACAGCTAAGTATTCTTTTATTTGATGCATCAGGTAGAAGTGTGATAATAGCAGGGTGATTGTTCGTTAAGCAGCGTGATAACACCTAATAACAGGTGATTAAATTGGTCATCTGTAAATTCTTAATATTCTTGAATATAAATTGAGTAGTTAAATCAATTGCAACTGGAAATTATTTATCTTGCAGCACGAGAGAAGAATTCCTCATGCTGCCTTCATCCATGTTAGCCCGTTCCACTCGTTAGTGTACCGAGTCTGGAGAATAAGAGGACTTCTATGGCTTACTAAAGGAATCTTCGTCAAGCTAAGATTTATTTCCCTTTTTTCCATTCCTTTGCAATTAATTTGTGCAGAGTGCTTTGAGATTAATGTATGATTTACTGTAACTCATTATTATGCTCATATTTATATTCCTCTTTATGTGAATGATATTAGTTTCAACATTACCTTATAGGATTAGATTATTATAAATTGAATTAGTGAACGAACCACACTAATTCCTGGACGTACTTACCTCCAGTAATAACCCCCCAATGTAGGTGTTTGAGGTTTGTTTCTTTAATAATACAGCCCATTAATTATTATTATGATCATGCTTTCTAGTTATATCCATAGTTACTGGTTTCATCTAGAAATTATCTAATGATCAGAAATTCTCAGTTTCCCTCTTTTCTTTAAAAGTGGGTGGTCCTTCGTAATTTAATTTACTACACTAATATTTAAATAATCAGAATCAAGCCCAAATATCCCACACCAGTGATGACGGACCAGTGATGACGGACCAGTGATGATGGACCAGTGATGACGGACCAGTGATGAACCAGTGATGGACCAGTGATGACGGACCAGTGATGACGGACCAGTGATGAACCAGTGATGACGGACCAGTGATGACGGACCAGTGATGACGGACCAGTGATGACGGACCAGTGATGGACCAGTGATGACGGACCAGTGATGACGGACCAGTGATGAACCAGTGATGACGGACCAGTGATGAACCATTGATGATGGACCAGTGATGAACTAGTGATGATGGACCAGTGATGACGGACCAGTGATGAACCAGTGGTGATGGACCAGTGATGACGGACCAGTGATGATGGACCAGTGATGACGGACCAGTGATGACGGACCAGTGATGAAGGACCAGTGATGACGGACCAGTGTTGACGGACCAGTGATGATGGACCAGTGATGACGGACCAGTGATGAACCAGTGATGACGGACCAGTGATGATGGACCAGTGATGACGGACCAGTGATGACGGACCAGTGATGACGGACCAGTGATGGACCAGTGATGGACCAGTGATGACGGACCAGTGATGACGGACCAGTGATGACGGAACAGTGATGACGGACCAGTGATGGACCAGTGATGGACCAGTGATGACGGACCAGTGATGGACCAGTGATGACGGACCAGTGATGAACCAGTGATGGACCAGTGATGACGGACCAGTGATGACGGACCAGTGATGACGGACCAGAGATGACGGACCAGTGATGGACCAGTGATGACGGACCAGTGATGACGGACCAGTGATGCCGGACCAGTGATGACGGACCAGTGATGACGGACCAGTGATGGACCAGTGATGACGGACCAGTGATGACGGACCAGTGATGGACCAGTGATGACGGACCAGTGATGACGGACCAGTGATAAACCAGTGATGACGGACCAGTGATGATGGACCAGTGATGAACCAGTGATGATGGACCAGTGATGAACCAGTGATGATGGACCAGTGATGACGGACCAGTGATGACGGACCAGTGATGATGGACCAGTGATGACAGACCAGTGATGACGGACCAGTGATGACGGACCAGTGATGACGGACCAGTGATGACGGACCAGTGATGACGGACCAGTGATGACGGACCAGTGTTGACGGACCAGTGATGATGGACCAGTGATGGACCAGTGATGACGGACCAGTGATGGACCAGTGATGACGGACCAGTGATGACGGACCAGTGATGACGGACCAGTGATGATGGACCAGTGATGGACCAGTGATGGACCAGTAATGACGGACCAGTGATGACGGACCAGTGATGATGGACCAGTGATGACGAATCAGTGATGGACCAGTGATGGACCAGTAATGACGGACCAGTGATGACGGATCAGTGATGATGGACCAGTGATGACGGATCAGTGATGGGCCAGTGATGGACCAGTAATGAAGGACCAGTGACGGACCAGTGATGGACCAGTAATGATGGACCAGTGATGGACCAGTAATGACGGACTAGTGATGGACCAGTAATGACGGACCAGTGATGGACCAGTAATGATGGACCAGTGATGGACCAGTAATGACATACCAGTGATGGACCAGTAATGACCGACCAGTGATGGACCAGCAATGACGGACCAGTGATGGACCAGTAATGACGGACTAGTGATGGACCAGTAATGACGGACCAGTGATGGACTAGTAATGACGGACCAGTGATGGACCAGTAGTGAATGATGGACCAGTGATGACGGACCAGTGATGATGGACCAGTGATGACGGACCAGTGATGACGGACCAGTGATGATGGACCAGTGATGATCACCAGTGATGACGGACCAGTGATGGACCAGTAATGACGGACCAGTGATGGACCAGTGACGGACCAGTGATGGACCAGTGATGGACCAGTGATGACGGACCAGTGATGACGGACCAATGATGATGGACCAGTGATGACGGACCAGTGATGGACCAGTGATGACGGACCAGTGATGACGGACCAGTGATGGACCAGTGATGGACCAGTAATGACGGACCAGTGATGGACCAGTAATGACGGACCAGTTGTGGGAACCGACCTGTGAGATTTATATTTATCTAATTTATATGAATTTATATTTACGTTAATTTATATACTTCGATAGCAATTTGTATAATGATAAGTGTACTGTATTTCTGCAATAATCTCATAATCTCACAAATCGATCCTCTACACATTAGGGGGGGTTTATAATTAATATATATGCAGCCAATCAAACTACAGTATTAACTACATACATTGAAGTGGTTCCTTATCTTATAGTACAGCAGGTTAGTCCACCAGGTATAACTAGGGTGTAGACACCAAATTATCCTCTTTGAGGTAGCTTCCATCACCCAGTAACTGGTGCACAAAATCTTGCTTCCCCGTCTTGACCTGTCAAAAGGGCGCTAGCTGTAAAGCCAGATACCTATATATGACAAGCTATGTCAGAGAAAACACTATACATGGAACATTAAAGACCTGGCTTAATTACCTTTAGTATGAGGCGATTTCGTGATCTAACCTGCTAACCCTACCCAATGACATTAATGGCCACTAATGATAGATAATGGGTTTCGGAAAGAACACTTAACTTGAGTTGATGACAGCGTGTTGGAGATGGTACACCTTTGGTTTCCATAACACTACGTCCAAGTAAAATTAACAGGAGCCGAATTTGCTCCCTGCGCCTCTGGTCTAGTATCAACAATGGCTGCCCCTTCCTCACCCTGACGCCTGGCTTACATTGTCCAGATAACAGAAAGTGATAGAAGGGTCACATTTACTCTACTTTAATATTGATAATTAAATTAATTTATATAAGATGTTTTTATGATGGTAAAGTCCAAAGACTAATGTATTTAAGAATAATTCCCACCATAATAGGTGGTGAATTATAATAGTGTGTGGCGATGATATCCCGTTTTCTTTAGACGGTAATTCCACTACAAGTTACGTTTTCTATGGTTAACTTGTTTATACAACACAGCTATTATCTGTCTGTATGATATATTAAATGGTGTCGGATTTTCCGACACCAGTGATGATGGACCAGTGATAAACCAGTGATGGACCAGTAATGACGGACCAGTGATGACGGATCAGTGATGATGGACCAGTGATGACGGATCAGTGATGATGGACCAGTGATGAAGGATCAGTGATGGGCCAGTGATGGACCAGTAATGAAGGACCAGTGACGGACCAGGAATGATGGACCAGTAATGATGGACCAGTGATGGACCAGTAATGATGGACCAGTAATGACGGACCAATGACGGACCAGTGATGGACCAGTAATGACGGACCTGGGATGGACCAGTAATGACGGACCAGTGATGGACCAGTAATGATGGACCAGTGATGGACCAGTAATGATGGACCAGTGATGGACCAGTAATGACATACCAGTGATGGACCAGTAATGACCGACCAGTGATGGACCAGTAATGACGGACCAGTGATGGACCAGTAATGACGGACTAGTGATGGACCAGTAATGACGGACCAGTGATGGACCAGTAATGACGGACCAGTGATGGACCAGTAATGAATGATGGACCAGTGATGACGGACCAGTGATGACGGACCAGTGATGATGGACCAGTGATGACGGACCAGTGATGACGGACCAGTGATGACAGACCAGTGATGGACCAGTGATGATGGACCAGTGATGACGGACCAGTGATGACGGACCAGTGATGACGGACCAGTGATGATGGACCAGTGATGACGGACCAGTGATGACGGACCAGTGATGGACCAGTAATGACGGACCAGTGATGGACCAGTGATGGACCAGTGACGGACCAGTGATGGACCAGTGATGACGGACCAGTGATGATGGACCAGTGATGGACCAGTAATGACGGACCAGTGATGGACCAGTAATGAATGATGAACCAGTGATGACGGACCAGTGATGATGGACCAGTGATGACGGACCAGTGATGA
This sequence comes from Procambarus clarkii, assembly GCF_040958095.1. Classification (NCBI taxonomy): domain Eukaryota; kingdom Metazoa; phylum Arthropoda; class Malacostraca; order Decapoda; family Cambaridae; genus Procambarus; species Procambarus clarkii. The sequence continues at coordinate 1,840,785 of NW_027189133.1, forward strand.
TGGACCAGTGATTGACCAGTAATGACGGCCCAGTGATGGACCAGTGATGGACCAGTAATGAATGATGAACCAGTGATGGACCAGTGATGGACCAGTAATGACGGACCAGTAATTACCTAATTACCTAAGTGTAGTTACAGGATGAGAGCTACGCTCGTGATGGATCAGTAATGACGGACCAGTGATGGACCAGTAATGAAGGGCCAGTGATGATGGACCAGTGATGACTGACCAGTGATGAGGAACCAGTAATGGACCAGTGATGACGGACCAGTGATGATGGACCAGTGTTGGACCAGTGATGATGATGGGCCAGTGATGGACCTGTGATAATGGACCAGTGATGGACCAGTGATAACGGACCAGTGATGACGGACCACTGATGGACGAGTGATGATGGACTAGTGATGAACCAAGTATGACGGACCAGTGATGACTGACCAGTGATGGACCAGTGATGGACCAGTGATGACGGACCATCAATGCACTGAATACCCGAAATAAATCATTATATATTTACATTTTACTGAAAATTTCCACTAAAATACTTAGTGGCAGTAAAGTGCTATGCTCTTTACGATTTTATTATATACTTTTGTGTATAATCTGAGCAGATGTTTATGTATATTTCTGTTGTATGACTTTTATTTTATGACTTTTTATGTTCTTTTCTAATGTTCGGGAGTCAGGGTTTTTATGGGAATAAATACCGTGTTGGGCTGTTTATCCTACTGCACCTTACTGGTCAGTAAGGTGCAGTAATGCTCTTACTGAACACTTGGACGGTCGGGGATTGAACGCGACCCATGGGCACCACACCACATGTGAGAGTTTGACTTAGATTAAGTGGGAATAAATGAAATTGGCATAAGAATTGAGCTCGGAAAATTTCTAAGAATTTTCTTTATTCTTTAACCTTTATTCCTGTCGTGATATTCAATTAGGTCGCCTGAGGAAGGACTTGCTTAGCTAACACACCAGTGTAGTAAACAGCTCATTCCTCACTTTGGGACCATGTATGAACAATTGACTAGGCGCGAGCAAACGCCGAGACCCCAATGAAAATTGAAATCCTTTCCACTTGGGCCAACGACCTTCGCCATTCGCCGAAGGGAATCTAACGAGTTGGTCCTGGGCTCTCACAACAATATTTTTTTTTTTTTATTATTATTATTATTTTCTACCACAGACGTGGCCACACATTTACAATGCTAACCATCATATATACATTTTCTTCTGTCCTCCATGGACAGGGTTAGAGATGTGTTAAACATATAGTTCAAGGGTTTATTGAACACTCAACCACAGAAGGTGATTCGGTGCTTTTAAAATGCTAAGCTAACCTACATACGTAAATACATAGATACACAGATTTACGTATGCCCTACATAAAGTGTTAGATGTGTCTTTTACATAGTGTCAATAATGTGCATTCACAAAGGTGAAATGTAATTCTGATCAGCTTCCATATATACTTTATACCTATACATATACATACACACACACACATATATATACATATATACACACACATGCATTCACATACATTTGTCTCATTTACTCTGACAGGGTGAGATAGCTGATAAAGAAACTAGGGTGCAATTAAGCACTTAATCACTGAAGGTGATGAAGGTGCTTTTACAAGCTCAGGTTATATAGTTACATCATATATATACATTGTATGATTGATATATTACATGGTCAACCTTGGATACAAGTCCAATATATCATCAAGTGTTCCAGTACTCATATAGTAACTACAGAGTTCATCATACCTTAGCCCAGGAGGGCGAAAGTCAGTCAGTATGGGACATTCTACAATATAATGTTCAAGAGAGTGCATGTTTTCTCTTTCACAAAGTTGACACATTGTGTACTCGACATTTGGGTTTTGAGAAAGCTTCCAGATACGTCTATATCCCAGGCGTATTCTGGCCACTATAACATCACATTGCCGGGTTCCTGTTCTATTAGTCCCATATGCGAATGTCTCCTCACGATATCTATCATAATATTTAATGCTACAACTTTCAGGTTTTTGAGAATTTGTTAGGTCGGTTAGATTTTCATTAGATATTTGTTTAAGTATTCTCTTTGTCACTGCTAATGAAACACCCATATCAATTTCTACCACTGGTTTTCTGCAGGCTGACTTAGCAAGCATATCAACAGTGTCATGCCTTGAGATGCCAACATGTGATGGTATTCATAGGAATTTAATCTCAAATCTGTTTTCTTTGGCAGCTAAAACATTCATTCGAATATCACTGATTATTTTCTGGGTGTCACTACTATATGCGTTCAATGCCAGGAGTGCACTCTGCGAGTCACAGTATATAAGTCCACTGCCTTTGTCTTTTACAAATTCAGTGGCAAGGTATATGCCTGCAAGTTCGATTTGAGTTGTACTTGCCCAGTCATTGACGCGCTTCATTGCTGTATGAACGAGAGAAGATTGTTCAAATATGTTACATGCACATCCGGTACATCGTCCACCTTCTTCTACAGAGCCGTCGGTATAGCACTGATAAACATCGTTACCCATACTCTGAGTACTTTCAGTGATGCTTTTCAGTGTAAACTGTTTTAATAATGTAGTGTGCACATTATCTTTCTTGGGCGCATTTACAAAATCAACTGATAGATCCCAGTTATCCCATGGAGTAATTGGCTGATTAATCATTAGTTGAGTTGGGTACATATTTAATATTTTGATGGAGTTGGCTACCTTGTAGAACCAATATATATAATCAGATTTCGTTCTTCTATAGACCTCAGGTGAGTGCAGCATATTAGAAAGTTTAGCTTGAAACTTCATGTGTTGTCCAGATCTACTCAATGCTTTCACGCCGAAAACTGTCCTAATAGACAAAATTCTCTCACTTATGGTAGGTAATTTTAACTCTGCTTTCACATTAACTATTCTCTTGGACTTTGGAGCCCCAAGGATGAGACGCATAGCTTCATTTTGCAAGGTTTCAAGAGATTTCAGCTCTTTGTCAGTATACAGTGTGAGATGTAGAACATTGTAGTCAAATCACAGAGCGTATAAATGATACATAAAACATTCTAGTAAGTCTCACGTTAAGTCCATGATTGACACCAACAAGGACCCGCAAAGGCTTTAATCTCTCCCAAAGTCTCCTCTTGAGAGAAGAAAGGTACCCAGGGTCGTTAATGGGGACACCAAGGTATCTGTAAGACTCGCAGTTCTCAAGTGCTCACCCATCTATATGATAATTGGCTGGTGGAATACCACATGGAATGAGGGCACGGGTTTTCTGTACAGAGATAAGGAGGCCACATTCCTCAGCTCTAGTAGCAAAAGCGTCGAGCAGAACTTGCATTCTAGGCTCGGTGGCAGCCTATAAACATATATCATCAGCATAACAAATGACAGTGTCTTCATTATTAGTTGGAAGATCTTTAATAAGTTTATGCATCAGAACGTTGAACAACAAGGGGCTAAGGACCCCTCCTTGTGGAGTTCCCAGTTCAAAGTGTTTGCTCTCTGTGCTTTTAACACCATTAAACAAAACATATGCTGTTCGATTAGACAAATAACCCTTTATCCATTTCAGTAATTTTCCTTGTATTCCCAGCTCGGCAAGCTGTTCCAGTATGATTTCTCTGCTGTATCAAAAGCTGCTGCTAGGTCGATAAAGACTGTTTGAGGGGAAGCTTCAATATGTGCGAAGTACTCAGCAAAACAGTGTTGTGTACTGAGCCCAGGCATAAATCCAAACAGTTGGGGTGACAGGTGCCCCTGTATACGATACATGAGTCGGTTTAGAACAATACGATCAAGCACTTTACAAACACACGATGTTAAAGATATGGGTCTATAATTATCTGAGTGTGGTTTGGGGATGGGAACAATGACACTTTCTCCAAGCATCAGGTAATACTTCTTCACGTAAACTCATTCTGTACAACACTAATAGTGGATTACCTGGTACGTGTGAGACTAATCTCAGTAGACTGTAAGTAATACCATCCTCTCCAGGAGCAGTTGATTTTCCCATCTTTAGTGCATGATTTAATTCCCATTCAATTACATCATTAAGGTCCGACACGTCGATAGCTGTACAGGCAAGATTGATGGTTCGTTGTCTGTTGGGGCGTGTGTCATCAAGTTTGTGCTGTATGTTAATTGGGAGTGAGTCGTAGCTCGATGTTAGTGCCCATTGATCAAGGAGGATGTTTGCTTGTTCTAGTGGGCTGTGGTGCAGCGGTTTGGTTGGGCTGCTTCTAGAGATTTTTCGTATCTTTTCCCAAACTTCAACAAGTGTTGTTTGCTCATTTATACTTTGTAGGAACTCTTCCCACTGTTTATTACGTATAACGTTGCTCATGTCACTCACCTCTCTATTTGCAACTAGAAATGCATGCAAGTCACCTTGTGCTTTGGTTAGTTTGTACGTATCTCCAAGTTGCTTTACTCGTTCATGTTCTTTAACAAATACGGGGTCAAGGTCCCACTTGGGTGGTGGTAGGTGTTGCCCACTTCTGCTAGGCTTACGACCTGTTCCCCAACACACCCATGTGTCGTTGTAGGTAGTAATCGTATCAACGAGATCTCTGGAGAAGGCTTGTACATTCGTTATTGTGTAATCTTGATACCATTTTGATATACATGGTGTGTGTGGTAGTGTGGTGAGGTGTGTGGTTGTGTGGTGGGGTGTGTGGTAGTATTATGGGGTTGTGTGGTAGTGTGGTGGAGCTGTGTGGTAGAGTGTGTGGTACTATGGTCGGGTGAGTGATAGTATTGTGGGGCGAGTAGTATTGTACTCACCTAGTTGTACTCACTTAGTTGTGCTTGCAGGGGTTGAGCTCTGGCTCTTTGGTCCCGCCTCTCAACCGTCAATCAACAGGTGTACAGGTTCCTGAGCCTATTGGGCTCTATCATATCTACACTTGAAACTGTGTATGGAGTCAGCCTCCATTACATCCCTTCCTAATGCATTCCATTTGTCAACCACTCTGACACTAAAAAAGTTCTTTCTAATATCTTTGCGGCTCATTTGGGCACTCAGTTTCCACCTGTGTCCCCTAGTGCGTGTGCCCCTTGTGTTAAATAGCCTGTCTTTATCAACCCTGTCGATTCCCTTGAGAATCTTGAATGTGGTGATCATGTCCCCCCTAACTCTTCTGTCTTCAAACAAAGTGAGGTTTAATTCCCGTAGTTTCTCCTCGTAGCTCATACCTCTCAGCTCGGATACTAGTCTGGTGGCAAACCTTTGAACCTTTTCCAGTTTAGTCTTATGCTTGTTTAGATATGGACTCCATGCTGGGGCTGCATACTCCAGGATTGGCCTGACATATGTGGTATACAAAGTTGTGAATGATTCTTTACACAAGTTTCTGAATGCCGTTCGTATGTTGGCCAGCCTGGCATATGCCGCTGATGTTATCTTCTTGATATGGGCTGCAGGAGACATGTCTGGCGTGACATCAACCCCCCAAGTCTTTTTCTTTCTCTGGCTCCTGAAGAATTTCCTCTCCCAGATGATACCTTGTATCTGGCCTCCTGCTCCCTTCACCTATCTTCATTACATTACATTTGGTTGGGCTAAACTGTAACAACCATTTATTCGACCATTCCTTCAGCTTGTCTAGGTCTTTTTGAAGCTTCAAACAGTCCTCTTCTGTTTTAATTCTTCTCATAATTTTGGCATTGTCCGCAAACATTGAGAGAAATGAATCTATACCCTCCGGGAGATCATTTACATATTTCAGAAACAAGATAGGACCGAGTACAGAGCCCTGTGGGACTCCACTGGTGACTTCCCGCCAATCGGAGGTCTCACCCCTCACCGTAACTCTCTGCTTCCTATTGCTTAGGTACTCCCTTATCCACTGGAGCACCTTACCAGCTACTCCTGCCTGTCTCTCCAGCTTATTGTTATGATCTCAGCCTACAGGAGAAACGAGTCTCTCCCTTGAGAGTTATTCAGCGAGCCTGACCTAACCGGAAGGTCTAGGAAATATGGAGGTGATAACACAGATGTAAAATAGTTTGTTGGATTTAATTAACAATTTGAGATTAGGGGCAGTGAAGAAGAAAACAGATAAATGACTGGTTAGGCGATGTAGATAATTTGCTGGAGGCGTGAGGCTCGCTTCTGGAGGGCTTTGGCCTCACTTAAGGCCAGACATCGCAGGGGGAAAGCCGCGCTCCGTTTGAGCTCCGTCAGAAAGGAATCCCTAGTGATATATCTCCAAGATAAGAGAAGTGTGCAGACGTCCCAGCTGTGGAATTGAGCTGGGGATGTGTGGTCTCAAGTCCTGGAAGGCAAGGAGTGTTTATTAAGCCGCCCAGAGACATTTTCGTGGGTTGTGGAAGCGCCCTGACCAGGCTCTGTCAGAGGGAGGAGGCGAGACAATCTGTGGTAATCACGATTTAAGCCAGTTCATAGTGATTGCTTGTAGTTGGTCGTGTGCCCAGCGACAGTAACAATGTTTATTGATGAGTTAGAAATGTTTTGGTAAGGCAGGAAGCCTAAATAAGAGGACAGAGATGAGAGACAGCTGGAGGGACGAGCAGCGCGTCCTCTCCCGTCGACCGCTTGAAGCCAACTGACTGAGGGGCTGCGGAGGAGAGTGTGGAGGCCCGCAGGGCGAGGTGGAGCTTGGACCCGCCCAACGGGGGAGTGAACTTCCAGATGTGGAAGGGGAGTTCTAAATGATTACTTGTAGGGAGGTGATAGAGTGTCATTAGCGTGCAAGGCGCAATGAGAGGTGAGTGATTCTTTGCATTCTTATGTCAAGAAGTGTTTTATACTGAAGTTTAGAGTTACAATCGTAGGCTGGATTACCTACAGATGTATGTGTTCTAGGACTGATAGGGTGATCGACTGATCATTGTTCTGTATCAAGGAACATTTATACTGATATATTTATGTTATTGCAATCATATGCTGATTTTCCTTGTACATGTTCATAGATATATATATTATCTTGCTGATTGTGCAACATTGTAATATAAGACTTGTCCTACTTGAGGAGGTTGGTAATATTAGGTGGTGAATCAGGAGATAGGATACCACTTGATAAGCTGATGATAGTTCTGATGGTGTTGGAGTGCAACCTGATTGTAATAGTATAGAGTATAGGATTCATTATTATTATATGTGTGTATGTATTGTATATGTGCTTTGTCCAGTAAATGTATTCCAATTTGCTGGTGTTTGCCCTTGTCCTAGTGAGGCTTCCCAGGAAATAATAAAAAAGGAGAGAGAGAGAGAAAGAGAAAGAACCAAGAACCACCGCTGTGGACAGGGTAGGACGGAAAACTAGTAAGTCAAAGGGGATTGAGGAGATCATATCACATAAGGAAAGAGTGGGGAGTCATAGCGGCTCGAGTGGGTGTGTGCACGTGACAACGAGGCTAAGTGTTGGAGCCGCATCCCCTAAACGTGTGACGTTGAGCCCCTCTCCAAGAGCCAGAAGCGCCTAGTGTGATCTCCTAGTGAGGTATAAGCACTCTACCGAGTTGTGGGTTGGGTTGTCCGTAAATGAGGAACAACACGACAACACCACCAACCCACACAACTATAATATTATGTACCAGCATCTTATGCGGTACTATGTCAAAGGCTTTCCGACAATCCAAGAAAAGGCAGTCCGCCCAGCCCTCTCTTTCTTGCTTAATCTTTGTCACTTGGTCGTAGAATTCTATTCAGCCAGTCAGGCAAGATTTACCCTCCCTGAACCCATGTTGGCAATTTGTCACGAAGTCCCTTCTCTCCAGATGTGACACCAGGTTTTTTCTCACGATCTTCTCCATCACCTTGCGTGGTATACAAGTCAAGGTAGTAGTGTGGTAGGGTGTGTGGTAGTGTGGTGAGGTGTGTGGTAATGTGGTGGGGTGTGTGGTAGTTTGGTGGGGTGTGTGGTCGTGTGGTGGGGTTGTGTGGTAGTTTTGGTGGGGTGTGTGGTAGTGTGATGGGGTTGTGTGGTAGTGTGATGGGGTGTGTGGTTGGGTGTTTGGTAGTGTTGTGGGGTTGTGTAGTAGTGTGGTCGGGTTGTGTGGTGGGGTGTGTGGTAGTGTGGTGGGGTTGTGTGGTGGAGTTGTGTTGTAGTGTGGTGGGGTTGTGTGGTAGAGTGGTGGGGTTGTGTGTAGTGTGGTGGGGTTGTGTGGTAGTGTGGTGGGGTTGTGTGGTAGTGTGGTGGGGTGTGTGGTAGTGTGGTGGGGTTATGTCGTAGTGTGGTGGGGTTGTGTGTAGTGTGGTGGGGTTGTGTGGTAGTGTGGTGGGGTGTGTGGTAGTGTGGTGGGTTGTGTGGTAGTGTGGTGGGTTGTGTGGTAGTGTGGTGGGGTGTGTGGTAGTGTGGTTGGGGGTGTGGTAGTGTGGTGGGTTGTGTGGTAGTGTTTCGAACATGACAATAGCACCACTGTCGCTCACGTCACAAATAATAAATTATCAAATAAGAATTGGTGAGATGTCGGATATTTTAATAGTGATATATTCTTAACAATTTTAACATGATCTTCCTCTCATAAATTTAGGGTGGAAAATAGTTTTGCATAATATGTAGAGTCGGTACACGTCACTAGTATATACAAATATTCATCTTTAACAGCATATTTCAATATCTTACATAAAGTACTGGAATAGTGATGGTTTATGTATAATACCAATTGTGGTATCTGTTGACAGGCTTGACAGCCCTTCACATGGCAGCCAGAGATGGTCACGACAACACTGTGAAGGTCCTCCTCGAGGCTGGAGCAGACGTTAACGCTACAGATGATGACGGTAAGAGTCACACTTATGGATCCCAAAATTATATGACACTCATGTCACACAACACACCACACTTATCATGTGACAAAAATGCAGTATTTATATATTGTAATTTTACCAAAGTAGAGATATTTTAATTTTACCAAAGGAGAGAATGACTGTCTGTTTATAATAGGAGGTCAAACTTTTCAAATAAAATATTGTCTTAAAGTATTCTGACCATTATTCACTGATTTTATGAAAATTAAGAGTAATTTCCTGCTGTGAATAATTTGGCCGTACTGGCATCAAACAAACAATTCTCCCACAGCGTCAACAGTTTCTCAAGCAACTGCTCTATACCAGAGTAAGGGTAACTATTGTGTTTTAGTTCTTCACACCACTGAGCTGCTCCCACTGCCGACCACCACACTTAGACTATTGTATTTTTTATAAGAGACAGAAAGAGAGAGACAGAGACACAGAGAAACTCAGAAACAGAAACACAGCTGGAGACAGAGACAAAGATATAGCAAGAGAATGAAACAGACAGTAGGTAAAAGGATGGGTGGATAGACGAATAGGCGCATGAATAAATAGATAAGCCATAGGAACTGTGATGAGGGTTCGAACCTATGTGCTGTGAGTTATCAGGCCTCCACTCTCTCTGTGATTTATTTCTGTGTTATAAATAGGTAAATATATGGATAGATAGGTAGACAGATGAATGGTTGGATGGAGGGATAAGTGGATGGATATATAGATAGATAGGTAAAAAGTAGATGGATGGACAGAAAAATGGATGGATAGAGAGATGAATAGATGGATGGATGTATAGATTTAGTGATGAAAAGATGGATGGATGTATAGGTAGAAAGATGAATAGACGGATAATTAGATGGATAGATAGATGGAAATATAAGTGGGTGGATAGATGGGTAGAAAGATGAGTTGGTGCATGGATAGATAAATAGAAAGATAGATAGATAGATAGATGAATAGATAGAAGGATAGAAATATAGATGGATAGAAAAACCGATTGATTGATAGAAAACTTGATGGATATATTGCTTGAAGGATAGATGGCTGCACACATGGATGGAAAAATGATAGGTGGATGAATAGATGATATATATATTTGGATAGATTGACAAAAAGATTGATAGATGATAAGGCAGATGGACAGATACACGAATAGACGTATGAAGAGATTGATAGACGGATAGATAGATATATGGATATATGGATGGCAAGATAGGTACATGGATGAATTGATGAATATATCTTAAATGAATGGATAGATTGTTGGTTAAATATATGAATAGGTAGACTGAGAGATCAATGATCTATAGATGATAGAAGAACATGAATAGCTAGATGGATGGATTGATAGATGGAATGCTGGATATGCAATGGAATGAATGATGTATAGATGATATATGGTATAGATATATAGATGGATGGATTGATAGATGAATGAATAGATAAAAGAAGATAGGTGGATAGATAAATAAATGGAGAGATGGGAGACAGACAGACAGACCGAGACCACGATGGGTGACCCCTCTAGTACATACTATAAGAGATTGTATTATGTTGGAGAGGAGGAGAAGATTGTTTGTGTGTTCCAAGGTGGAGGCAACATGGTACTGGCTGGCCTCACCCAAACTGGCAGAGAGAATGGTCTGGTGAACGGGATGAACACTGGAGTGGTCCGGGTCGCCAGGAGTACAAAAGGAACAGCTTGCCAGTGACACATTCAGGCTCCCCATGAAAGGTTTTGGCACTGTCCGACAGTTGCACAGCTAAATATTTTCAAAACAAACATAAACAGTCATAATAGTAATATGCTCCATTATTCACCGATTTCGGGAACATTAACAGAACTTTTAATTAATTTGCACATGTTTAAAAAGATCATTTTTCCACAGTATGAAAGGTTTCTCAAGCGACCGATCTTTGCCATAGTAAGGGGTAACTACTCTTGTTAGGGATAGTTCACCCCCACTCACCACTCAATGCTCGAATTGGATGGTGAGTGGGGGTGAACTTTCAAATGTTGTGTACGAGAATAAATGATTTTACTTGAGCCTGGGGAAAATCAAGGAGTAGGGAATCAGCCTAGTACAAAAGACAGATTATATATATCTATATATATATATATATATATATATATATATATATATATATATATATATATATATATATATATATATATATATATATATATATATATATATATATGTCGTACCTAGTAGCCAGAACGCACTTCTCTGCCTACTATGCAAGGCCCAATTTGCCTAATAAGCCAAGTTTTCATGAATTAATATATTTTCTCTATTTTTTTTCTTATGAAATGATAAAGCTACCCATTTCATTATGTATGAGGTCAATTTTTTTTTATTGAAGTTAAAATTAACGTAGATATATGACCAAACCTAACCAACCCTACCTAACCTAACCTAACCTATCTTTATAGGTTAGGTTAGGTTAGGTAGCCGAAAAAGTTAGGTTAGGTTAGGTTAGGTAGGTTAGGTAGTCGAAAAACAATTAATTCATGAAAACTTGGCTTATTAGGCAAATTGGGCCTTGCATAGTAGGCTGATAAGTGCGTTCTGGCTACTAGGTACGACATATATATATATATATGTCGTACCTAGTAGCCAGAACGCACTTCTCAGCCTACTATGCAAGGCCTGATTTGCTTAATAAGCCAAGTTTTCATGAATTAATTGTTTTTCGACTACCTAACCTACCTAACCTAACCTAACCTAACTTTTTCCGCTACCTAACATAACCTAACCTATAAAGATAGGTTAGGTTAGGTTAGGTAGGGTTGGTTAGGTTCGGTCATATATCTACGTTAATTTTAACTCCAATAAAAAAAAATTGACCTCATACATAATGAAATGGGTAGCTTTATCATCTCATAAGAAAAAAAATAGAGAAAATATATTAATTCATGAAAACTTGGCTTATTAGGCAAATCGGGCCTTGCATAGTAAGATGAGAAGTGCGTTCTGGCTACTAGGTACGACATATATATATATATATATATATATATATATATATATATATATATATATATATATGTCGTACCTAATAGCCAGAACGCACTTTTCAGCCTACTATGCAAGGCCCGATTTGCCTAATAAGCCAAGTTTTCATGAATTAATATACTTTCTCTATTTTTTTTCTTATGAAATGATAAAGCTACCCATTTCATTATGTATGAGGTCAATTTTCTTTTATTGAAGTTAAAATTAGCGTAGATATATGACCGAACCTAACCAACCCTACCTAACCTAACCTAACCTATCTTTATAGGTTAGGTTAGGTTAGGTAGCAGAAAAAGTTAGGTTAGGTTAGGTTAGGTAGGTTAGGTAGTCGAAAATACATTAATTCATGAAAACTTGGCTTATTAGGCAAATCGGGCCTTGCATAGTAGGCTGAAAAGTGCGTTCTGGCTATTAGGTACGACATATATATATATATATATATATATATATATATATATATATATATATATATATATATATATATATATATATATATATATATATATATATGTCGTACCTAGTAGCCAGAACGCACTTCTCAGCCTACTATTCAAGGCCCGATTTGCCTAATAAGCCAAGTTTTCATGAATTAATGTTTTTTCGTCTACCTAACCTACCTAACCTAACCTAACCTAGCTTTTTTTGGCTACCTAACCTAACCTTACCTATAAATATAAGTTAGGTTAGGTTAGGTAGGGTTGGTTAGGTTCGGTCATATATCTACGTTAATTTTAACTCCAATAAAAAAAAATTGACCTCATACATAGAGAAAAGGGTTGCTTTATCATTTCATAAGAAAAAAATTATAGTAAATATATTAATTCAGGAAAACTTGGCTTATTAGGCAAATCCAGCCTTGAATAGTAGGCTGAGAAGTGAGTTCTGGCTACTAGGTACGACATATATATATATATATATATATATATATATATATATATATATATATATATATATATATATATATATATATATATTAGTATATTTTGGTAGCAGTCTTTCCTGTAGACATATTTTATTAAATATGACCGAAAAAGTAAGATTAATAATTCTAACACGAATTTTCTCAATCTTTCGTACATTATGCTTCACTGTTGGAGGTAAATCAAAAATCACTTCTCCAAAATTCATTTTTATTTCTAGTCTGACGCGACACGGGCGCGTTTCGTAAAACTTATTACATTTTCAAAGACTTCACAAATACACAACTGATTAGAACTTGCATTTCCCTGATTTTATATCTACTTTTGAGTGAGGTGGGAAGGGTGATGTGGCATTACATTTGAGTGAGGTGGGAAGGATGATGTGGCATTAGAGGATATTAATAGGGTATTAAAAGTATCAACACAAGACAGAACACGAAACAATGGATATTGAATAGAAGTGTTTGTAGAAAGCCTATTGGTCCATATTTCTTGATGCTTCTATATTGGAGCGGAGTCTTGAGGTGGGTAGAATATAGTTGTGCAATAATTGGCTGTTGATTGCTGGTGTTGACTTCTTGATGTGTAGTGCCTCGCAAACGTCAAGCCGCCTGCTATCGCTGTATCTATCGATGATTTCTGTGTTGTTTACTAGGATTTCTCTGGCGATGGTTTGGTTATGGGAAGAGATTATATGTTCCTTAATGGAGCCCTGTTGTTTATGCATCGTTAAACGCCTAGAAAGAGATGTTGTTGTCTTGCCTATATACTGGGTTTTTTGGAGCTTACAGTCCCCAAGTGGGCATTTGAAGGCATAGACGACGTTAGTCTCTTTTAAAGCGTTCTGTTTCGTGTCTGGAGAGTTTCTCATGAGTAGGCTGGCCGTTTTTCTGGTTTTATAGTAAATCGTCAGTTGTATCCTCTGATTTTTGTCTGTAGGGATAACGTTTCTATTAACAATATCTTTCAGGACCCTTTCCTCTGTTTTATGAGCTGTGGAAAAGAAGTTCCTGTAAAATAGTCTAATAGGGGGTATAGGTGTTGTGTTAGTTGTCTCTTCAGAGGTTGCATGGCTTTTCACTTTCCTTCTTATGATGTCTTCGATGAAACCATTGGAGAAGCCGTTATTGACTAGAACCTGCCTTACCCTACAGAGTTCTTCGTCGACTTGCTTCCATTCTGAGCTGTGGCTGAGAGCACGGTCGACGTATGCGTTAACAACACTCCTCTTGTACCTGTCAGGGCAGTCGCTGTTGGCATTTAGGCACATTCCTATGTTTGTTTCCTTTGTGTAGACTGCAGTGTGGAAACCTCCGCCCTTTTCCATGACTGTTACATCTAGAAAAGGCAGCTTCCCATCCTTTTCCGTCTCGTAAGTGAAACGCAGCACGGAACTCTGCTCAAATGCCTCCTTCAGCTCCTGCAGATGTCTGACATCAGGTACCTGTGTAAAAATGTCGTCAACATACCTGCAGTATATGGCCGGTTTCAAGTTCATGTCGACTAAGACTTTTTGCTCGATGGTACCCATGTAGAAGTTTGCAAACAGGACACCTAGGGGAGAACCCATAGCGACCCCATCTACTTGCTTATACATATGCCCATCCGGGCTCAAGAAGGGTGCCTCTTTAGTACAAGCTTGGAGTAGTTTCCTCAGAATACTTTCTGGCATGTCAAGAGGAGTACAGGCTGGATCACGATACACTCTGTCGGCTATCATTCCGATTGTCTCGTCCACAGGTACGTTTGTAAACAGCGATTCTACGTCCAACGAGGCTCTTATCCCTGTGGCCCGTGCGCCCCGCAGTAAGTCCACAAATTCCTTTGGAGACTTCAGGCTGAAGGCGCAAGGAACATAAGGAGTCAGCAGGCCGTTGAGTCGCTTTGCCAATCTGTACGTGGGTGTGGGTATCTGGCTAATGATTGGCCGAAGTGGGTTTCCAGGCTTGTGCGTCTTGACATTTCCATACGCATATCCAGGTTTATATTCCCCAATGATCTTTGGCAGGTGGAGTCCGGATTTCTTGGCGTTCACAGTTTCGCCAAGAACGCCAAGAAATCCGGACTCCACCTGCCAAAGATCATTGGGGAATATAAACCTGGATATGCGTATGGAAATGTCAAGACGCACAAGCCTGGAAACCCACTTCGGCCAATCATTAGCCAGATACCCACACCCACGTACAGATTGGCAAAGCGACTCAACGGCCTGCTGACTCCTTATGTTCCTTGCGCCTTCAGCCTGAAGTCTCCAAAGGAATTTGTGGACTTACTGCGGGGCGCACGGGCCACAGGGATAAGAGCCTCGTTGGACGTAGAATCGCTGTTTACAAACGTACCTGTGGACGAGACAATCGGAATGATAGCCGACAGAGTGTATCGTGATCCAGCCTGTACTCCTCTTGACATGCCAGAAAGTATTCTGAGGAAACTACTCCAAGCTTGTACTAAAGAGGCACCCTTCTTGAGCCCGGATGGGCATATGTATAAGCAAGTAGATGGGGTCGCTATGGGTTCTCCCCTAGGTGTCCTGTTTGCAAACTTCTACATGGGTACCATCGAGCAAAAAGTCTTAGTCGACATGAACTTGAAACCGGCCATATACTGCAGGTATGTTGACGACATTTTTACACAGGTACCTGATGTCAGACATCTGCAGGAGCTGAAGGAGGCATTTGAGCAGAGTTCCGTGCTGCGTTTCACTTACGAGACGGAAAAGGATGGGAAGCTGCCTTTTCTAGATGTAACAGTCATGGAAAAGGGCGGAGGTTTCCACACTGCAGTCTACACAAAGGAAACAAACATAGGAATGTGCCTAAATGCCAACAGCGACTGCCCTGACAGGTACAAGAGGAGTGTTGTTAACGCATACGTCGACCGTGCTCTCAGCCACAGCTCAGAATGGAAGCAAGTCGACGAAGAACTCTGTAGGGTAAGGCAGGTTCTAGTCAATAACGGCTTCTCCAATGGTTTCATCGAAGACATCATAAGAAGGAAAGTGAAAAGCCATGCAACCTCTGAAGAGACAACTAACACAACACCTATACCCCCTATTAGACTATTTTACAGGAACTTCTTTTCCACAGCTCATAAAACAGAGGAAAGGGTCCTGAAAGATATTGTTAATAGAAACGTTATCCCTACAGACAAAAATCAGAGGATACAACTGACGATTTACTATAAAACCAGAAAAACGGCCAGCCTACTCATGAGAAACTCTCCAGACACGAAACAGAACGCTTTAAAAGAGACTAACGTCGTCTATGCCTTCAAATGCCCACTTGGGGACTGTAAGCTCCAAAAAACCCAGTATATAGGCAAGACAACAACATCTCTTTCTAGGCGTTTAACGATGCATAAACAACAGGGCTCCATTAAGGAACATATAATCTCTTCCCATAACCAAACCATCGCCAGAGAAATCCTAGTAAACAACACAGAAATCATCGATAGATACAGCGATAGCAGGCGGCTTGACGTTTGCGAGGCACTACACATCAAGAAGTCAACACCAGCAATCAACAGCCAATTATTGCACAACTATATTCTACCCACCTCAAGACTCCGCTCCAATATAGAAGCATCAAGAAATATGGACCAATAGGCTTTCTACAAACACTTCTATTCAATATCCATTGTTTCGTGTTCTGTCTTGTGTTGATACTTTTAATACCCTATTAATATCCTCTAATGCCACATCATCCTTCCCACCTCACTCAAATGTAATGCCACATCACCCTTCCCACCTCACTCAAAAGTAGATATAAAATCAGGGAAATGCAAGTTCTAATCAGTTGTGTATTTGTGAAGTCTTTGAAAATGTAATAAGTTTTACGAAACGCGCCCGTGTCGCGTCAGACTAGAAATAAAAATGAATTTTGGAGAAGTGATTTTTGATTTACCTCCAACAGTGAAGCATAATGTACGAAAGATTGAGAAAATTCGTGTTAGAATTATTAATCTTACTTTTTCGGTCATATTTAATAAAATATATATATATATATATATATATATATATATATATATATATATATATATATATATATATAAGTAGTGTAGATGAGGACTAGAACCGCACGTGCCATCTGCCCAGGTGGCACTCACGAGTGTCACCTGGACAGATGGCGCACAGGTGTCTAGTCCTCAAGGGTTTGGGGGGATTTTCCCGGAAGTTTGGCGTGTGTCGGACGCGTGTGAGCGTCCGGTGTTTGGGTGTGTGGTCAGGAAAGAGGGGAGGACATGTTGTTGGGGATGTAGGAGAGTATGTGGTAGAGTAAGAAATTCAAGGATAAGAGTGGAATATGAGGAAAGAGTAAATGAATATGTATGTGTGTTTGGCGTAGACTTAATCCTGTGTGAAGATAATAGTTTGATGACAGCAAGTAAGGTATGTAGAGGCTGAGTGTGAGGGGATCCAACATAGTCTGTTATGTTGTTTGGGGTGGGGGGTGCGGTGGGGGAGGGAGGGAGGGAAGGAAGGGTGAGGGGAGCGGTGGGGGAGGGAGGGAGGGAAGGAAGGGTGAGGGGAGCTTCCCCTCATCGTGCGACTGCTCAGGGGTCATTTGCGGTTTTGACAAACCATTAGCTCCCCCTACAGGAAGCCGTAAGTGGGAGAGGATGAGAGAGTAGAGTCCAGCAGGAGGGATGTGGTCCATTTGCCTTAATCGTTTTTTTTTCAAGTCTATTTTCTTCGAGTTATGCAGCTGTGTTTGGAGCTGGACCATGAGGGTGATAGTTGGGTCATACATGGTATGAAGTGTGGAGGAGGAGGAGAAGGAGGAAGAGAGTTGGACGGATGTGAACCATTACCCTTAAGCGTTTTTCAATGTCCTCGGAGGGGTGTGCGTACTGGTCACTGGTTACAGGGTAACTGAAGAGTCTTTCCAAGTAGTTTTGGTTATATCTTCCCCTCCCGGAGGGTAGGCAATGACTGCCATTACTTCCTCAGACACGACGGAAGTGGTTGGGTATCCATTACCCACTGCGTTTTTGTTAAGGAAGGGGAGATGTGTGCAACATACAAATTCCAAAATGCAGTCCTGGGAGTTTGACACACATTGATTAACAAGCCATCTGAATATTTATACAGCTTCTCTCTCTCTCTACATTATATGCGGGTTACATGGTGTGTCAAGAACTACCTACGTGTTGCTAAACAGTCCAATCTCACACAAGGCAGTCATATGGGCAGTAAAGGCTTGCAGAGACTCATAAAGGAGTCCAGGACTGAACCCCAACAATTCATTTTTAGTTAAGCAAGTTACAATCATGACGAGCTAGTTACAAAATTCAATATAAGTAAACACATCGTCACGGGAGACGCGATCTCTACCTACAAATTATTCTTGTTAACTGTGATCACAACATCTGCTAGCTCAAATAAATATCATTGAAATGTATGCGTGGCTCCATCACCTCTTCTTCCTACACCCATTACTGCTGTGCAGACCTTGTATCACACAACGGCGTTATCATAGCAAGACAATGTCGCAGAATGTTCAAGACTCCTGAATGAATGAAACGGCATCCAATCTCGTTAAGGTCTAACCTTCGCGGCGGTTTGAGACGTTGTGAGATGGTCACGGTAATGGGATGGCCTTACCCTCTCCCCATCCACCCCCACCAAACCCCTACCCCCTCCCACCCCCATCCTCTCTCCTTACCATCAAGTATCACTACACCCTTCCCAGACCGGATGTTCTGTGCAAAGCCTTAGTATTTTTCTGATCATACGTATAACCTTGGATCGCAACGTGACCAACATGGTATCATCATTCTTTGCTCAAATAGCATTTTTTAAGAATATCCAGTCATAAGCTGGTCTTCAATCTTATTATTATAACAAATCATAATTTGTTGTAAACACAACTGCATGTGATATACATAGCAGTCAGTGGTTTCTCTCTCCAGATCATTTAATAGTTGGGGAAAGTAACATCAATTCTTTTCTCCTGCTGCCGCTGTTCATGTATCTTTTTCCATTTCACTTAGACTGACAGCTCATCAGAGGATGGACGACTAATGTCAATTTTCGAGCCCCCATCACTCTCACCCTTATAACCTTGTAAGGTAACACTACCAATATTGTAACTTCGTTCGTTGCCCAATATCATTTTAAGAGTAACGAGCAACTTTCTGTCTGTAATAATAAAATGTAAACTCCTAACCAGTCAAGACCTGCAGTCCTGACTCGGACTGCAGGTCCGGTTTGGAGTGGAGACGGGTTCAAGTAAAAAATGGCCACACAGGAAATGATTTCGACGTTCAGTAAACACTCGCCGAGTGGATAACTGAATGCCCGACAGCCCAATACGGGGTTGATGATAGTATTTAATTGAATGTGAAACTTAAAACTAAACTAAAAGCTCACACGTGATAATTTCCACGTTCAGTTAACACTCACTGAGTTGTAAACTGAAAGACTAAGCAAGCCAATGCATAGTTGATGATGATAGTAATATTTTAAGATTTAGAAACTTTACACTAAATGACCACACATGTAGCGATTTTGCATTCAGTAAACACTTACTGAGTTGTAAACTGAATGCTGGAGCCGACCAATGCATGGTTGATGATGATAGCAATATTTTAAGATTGAGAAACTTTACACTAAATGACTACACATGTAGCGATTTTGCATTCAGTAAACACTTACTGAGTTGTAAATTGAATGCTGGAGCCTGTCAATGCATGGTTGATGATGATAGCAATATTTTAAGATTGAGAAACTTTACACTAAATGACCACACATGTAGCGATTTTGCATTCAGTAAACACTTACTGAGTTGTAAACTGAATGCTGTAGCCGGTCAATATGAGGTTTGTGATAGTAATATTTTATTTTTTATTTACGATGGAGAAACTTTAAACAAAAAAATGAGGTCGCATGGAGGGATAACAATGTTCTGTAAACAGTTACTGAGATGTAAACTGAATGGTTGAGCCATCCAATACATGGCTGGTGATAGTAATATTTTATTTTTTACGATGGAGAAACTTTAAACTAAAAAAATGAGGTCACATGGAGAGATATCTATGTTCAGTAAACTGTTACTGAGTTGTAAACTGACTGGTTGACCTACCCAATACATGGCTGGTGATAGTAATATTTTATTTTTTACAATGGAGAAACTTTAAACTAAAAAATGAGGTCGCATGGAGGGATAACAATGTTCAGTAAACAGTTACTGAGATGTAAACTGAATGGTAGAGCTACCCAATACCTGGTTAATGATAATAGTATTTCACGATGGAAAAACCTTATCCTAAACAAAAAATGAGCTCACATGAAGTGATTTTCACTTACTGAGATGTTAACTGAAAGTCTGAGCTATCCAATACATAGTTGGTGATAGTAGTATTAATTCAAGATGGAAAACTTTAAACTAAACTAAAATGAGCGCACATGAAGTGATTCTCGCGTTCATTAAACACTTACTAAGTTGTTGTTAACTGAATGTCTGAGACATCAAATACATGGTTGATGATAGCAGTATTAATGACAATGATAATAAGAGGTCTTGAACTAGATACTGGCAGGGGGACAACAAAGCTGTGATATTGAAAAGAAACTGAACTGAATTTGAAAATTGATTAATATATGTAATGTGAAGCCAATCTACTGGAAAACAGTATGCGAACTTTATTTGAAAAAGAATAAGAGAAGACGGAAAAGCTGTGTGGCAAGAAAAATTTTTAAAAATAAGAAGTAATGATCTTCATAAACATAACATAAGATATCCATGACCGTAATTAATACAGTGTGAACTCTCTTAAACTATGCTCACCGTGAAATCTCGTCACTAGACATAACTTTTCACTCTGCGAGACAAATTATTGACTATAGTGTGACAGTGAGAATAAAAATGACCACTTATGTTTTGGAGTGCTATTTTAGTCAAGAAATACTGTAAAGGATGATTATTGACTAAAGGGAATTTGCGGACTGCTGGTGTTTGATGTGTTGAACTGCTTAAAGGAATCATATTTGCTAGAAAAAAATTCCTGTGAAATAATGCTTGTTATATGTTTTGACTATCTAGCTAATACCATATTGCCTGCGTAATAATGAAATGAAATGTCACATTTTGTCTGACTCACTTAGCACGAGTGAAGAGAAAACATTGAAAAACTGGCAAAGGTTGAAAACTCTGTGAAATCATATCTGTTATGATAAGTTTTGACTAGCTGCAAGCTATGTTTGCTTTATCTCTCTAATCTGCACACGCGATATGAAATGTGAAAAAAAATCTTACATTATGCTATGTTAACAGTGCTTGAATAAAATTATTAAGAGTGCTCGGCTACTGTTGCGCGCAGTCATCTTGCTTAGGTGAGTCGGCGAGAGAATTGTCAAAAATGATGTACCTTGCATACATCAAATCTTTAGTGGTTTATGCGGTGCCTCTGCTTGTTTTTGTTGACTGAAAGGAGTTTGATGATAGGAATAGTAATTGCCGACATTGAGCATATTCTCAAAACATAGTTTCTGCAAAAAAAAAAAAAACATTAAATTAGATGCGAGCTGCAATTTGAAAACAGAAGATGTGTGATTTGTGGCTTATTGTGTGGACTCTGGAGATATGATCTCCACATATAAGTTTCTCAAGAAAAGCGGTAATATTTTTCTTGTGTTTGGATGTAATGGCTAAACATGGATGTCATTTTCAATAATGTTATTTGGTCATCCGACAAAGATGATTTTCCACGTTACGTTACATTGTGTTACAGAGGGCTAAAACTGGTAGTCCGTAATATTCATATGGAAGAAGATGTAATGGAGATGGACTAAGTCGTACTTTTATTTAAAAATGTAATTTTGGACTGCAAAAGTTGATTTGCGTTACGATAGGTTACGTTACATTGTGTTAGAGGGCTAAAACTGGTAGAGGTCCATATTTATATGGGAAGAGATGTAATGGAGATGGGCTAAGTCATACTTTCATTTAAAAATGACATTTTGGATTGTAAAAGTTGATTTGCGTTACGTTACGTTGTGTTACAGAGGGCTAAAACTGGTAGAGGCCAATATTATATGGTAAGAGATGTAATGGAGATGTGCTAAGCCATACTTTCATTTAAAAATGTCATTTTGGACTGCAAAGTTGATTTGCGTTACGTTATGTTACATTGTGTTACAGAGGGCTAAAACGGGTAGAGGCCAATATTTATATGGTAAGAAATGTAATGAAGATGGACTAAGTCATACTTTCATTTAAAAATGACATTTTGGACTGCAAAAAGTTGATTTGCCTTACGTTATGTTACGTTGCATTGTGTTACAGAAGGCTAAAACTGATAGACGCTAATATTTATATGGTAAGAGATGTAATGAAGATGGACTAAGTCATACTTTCATTTAAAAATGACATTTTTGACTGCAAAAAGTTTATTTGCGTTACGTTACATTGTGTTATAGAGGGCTAAAACTGGTATACCGTAATATTCATATGCTATGAGATGTAATGGAGATATTGTGTTTGGCTAAATGGGGTTCACATTTCAATAATGATATTCGGACAACAGCCAGAAAGTTGATCTCCACGTTACTTAATGATGATATAATGCGATGCAAGCGTGTGCTAATATTTTATTTGTGTTTAGAATGTAAGGGCTATAGGAGATTGTCTAGACTTGCATACATTTTCAAATGCTAATTATGTAGGCAGTAGAAAGTCTGTTTTCCCCATTACGCTACATTGACTGTGATACAAGAACTGAAAATAGACATAGCCCAGAGCTATTTCACTATCGACTCACCCGGTCTTATTCTCATCGATTGGTGTTTACATTGGATGATGTAGGTCTTAAGAGAGACAGCCTTGAACTCGGGGATAATGAAACACTCAATTTAATAATAGTATCAAGACTGTGTTTTTCCACATTGTCTTATATATGTTTACTTTGCTTGGAATTTGTATGTGTGGAACGTTGCTCACCTAAGGGAGTGAGAATGAAGGACGCGTTTGAGCTATAGCGAGGACTGACCGTGATGTGTATGTTTGTTTGTTTTACCACAGTGAATATGAAGCTATATTATGCTATGTCTACCAGTTGTTGAATAAACGTTACGTTGCGTTATGTGATACAAGAACTAAACAAGGTTGTGGTAATCTTTTATTGTGTTTGGATGTAATGGCTAAACATGGTTTACATTTCATTATTCAGACATCGGACAGAAAGTTGCTCGTTACTCTTAAAATGATATTGGGCAAAGAACGAAGTTACCATATTGGTCGTGTTACCTTACAAGGTTATAAGGGTGAGAGTGATGGGGGCTCGAAAATTGACATTAGTCGTCCATCCTCTGATGCGCTGTCAGTCTAAGTGAAATGGAAAAAGATACGTGAACAGCGGCAGCAGGAGAAAGGAATTGATGTTACTTTCCCCAACTATTAAATGATCTGGAGAGAGAGAGAGAGAAACCACTGACTGCTATGTATATCCCATGCAGTTGTGTTTACAACAAATTATGATTTGTTATAATAATAAGATTGAAGACCAGCTTATGACTGGATATTCTTAAAAAATGCTATTTGAGCAAAGAATGATGATACCATGTTGGTCACGTTGCGATCCAAGGTTATACGTATGATCAGAAAAATACTAAGGCTTTGCACAGAACATCCGGTCTGGGAAGGGTGTAGTGATACTTGATGGTAAGGAGAGAGGATGGGGGTGGGAGGGGGTAGGGGTTTGGTGGGGGTGGATGGGGAGAAGGTAAGGCCATCCCATTACCGTGACCATCTCACAACGTCTCAAACCGCCGCGAAGGTTAGACCTTAACGAGATTGGATGCCGTTTCATTCATTCAGGAGTCTTGAACATTCCGCGACATTGTCTCTCTATGATAACGCCGTTGTGTGATACAAGGTCTGCACAGCAGTAATGGGTGTAGGAAGAAGAGGTGATGGAGCCACGCATACATTTCAATGATATTTATTTGAGCCAGCAGATGTTGTGATCACAGTTAACAAGAATAATTTGTAGGTAGAGATCGCGTCTCCCGTGACGATGTGTTGACTTATATTGAATTTTGTAACTAGCTCATCATGATTGTAACTTGCTTAACTAAAAATGAATTGTTGGGGTTCAGTCCTGGACTCCTTTATGAGTCTCTGCAAGCCTTTACTGCCCATATGACTGCCTTGTGTGAGATTAGACTGTTTAGCAACACGTAGGTAGTTCTTGACACACTATGTAACCCGCATATAATGTAGAGAGAGAGAAGCTGTATAAATAATCAGATGGCTTGTTAATCAATGTGTGTCAAACTCCCAGGACTGCATTTTGGAATTTGTATGTTGCGCACATCTCCCCTTCCTTAACGAAAACGCAGTGGGTAATGGATACCCAACCACTTCTGTCGTGTCTGAGGAAGTAATGACAGTCATTGTCTACCCTCCGGGAGGGGAAGATATAACCAAAACTACTTGGAAAGACTCTTCAGTTACCCTCTAACCAGTGACCAGTACGCACACCCCTCCGAGGACATTGAAAAACGCTTAAGGGTAATGGTTCACATCCGTCCAACTCTCTTCCTCCTTCTCCTCCTCCTCCACACTTCATACCATGTATGACCCAACTATCACCCTCATGGTCCAGCTCCAAACACAGCTGCATAACTCGAAGAAAATAGACTTGAAAAAAAAAACGATTAGGGCAAATGGACCACATCCCTCCTGCTGGACTCTACTCTCTCATCCTCTCCCACTTACGGCTTCCTGTAGGGGGAGCTAATGGTTTGTCAAAACCGCAAATGACCCCTGAGCAGTCGCACGACGAGGGGAAGCTCCCCTCACCCTTCCTTCCCTCCCTCCCTCCCCTACCCCTCCCCCCACCCCAAACAACATAACAGACTATGTTGGATCCCCTCACACTCAGCCTCTACGTACCTTACTTGCTCCCATCAAACTATTATCTTCACACAGGATTAAGTCTACGCCAAACACACATACATATTCATTTACTCTTTCCTCATATTCCACTCTTATCCTTGTATTTCTTACTCTACCACATACTCTCCTACATCCCCAACAACATGTCCTCCCCTCTTTCCTGACCACATACCCAAACACCGGACGCTCACACGCGTCCGACACGCGCCAAACTTCCGGGAAAATCCCCCCAAACCCTTGAGGACTAGACACCTGCGCGCCATCTGTCCAGGTGACACTCGTGAGTGCCACCTGGGCAGATGGTGCGCGCGGTTCTAGTCCTCATCTACACTACTTATATATATATATATATATATGAATGAAAACTCACACCCCAGAAGTGACTCGAACCCATACTCCCAGAAGCATCGCAACTGGTAACTACAGGGCGCCTTAATCCGCTTGACCATCACGGCCGTCAAAAGGAAGTGATAGCCGAGGCTATTTGAGCCACTTCCCCGACGGCAACTCGGATGGTAATCTTGGGCATAGCATTTCACCAAATCACCTCATTCTTTGGGGCACACGTGAGGAACACAAATGCAAACAAGCCTGAATGGTCCCCAGGACTATATGCGAATGAAAACTCACACCCCAGAAGTGACTCGAACCCATACTCCCAGAAGCATCGCAACTGGTAACTACAGGGCGCCTTAATCCGCTTGACCATCACGGCCGTCAAAAGGAAGTGATAGCCGAGGCTATTTGAGCCACTTCCCCGACGGCAACTCGGATGGTAATCTTGGGCATAGCATTTCACCAAATCACCTCATTCTTTGGGGCACACGTGAGGAACACAAATGCAAACAAGCCTGAATGGTCCCCAGGACTATATGCGAATGAAAACTCACACCCCAGAAGTGACTCGAACCCATACTCCCAGAAGCATCGCAACTGGTAACTACAGGGCGCCTTAATCCGCTTGACCATCACGGCCGTCAAAAGGAAGTGATAGCCGAGGCTATTTGAGCCACTTCCCCGACGGCAACTCGGATGGTAATCTTGGGCATAGCATTTCACCAAATCACCTCATTCTTTGGGGCACACGTGAGGAACACAAATGCAAACAAGCCTGAATGGTCCCCAGGACTATATGCGAATGAAAACTCACACCCCAGAAGTGACTCGAACCCATACTCCCAGAAGCATCGCAACTGGTAACTACAGGGCGCCTTAATCCGCTTGACCATCACGGCCGTCAAAAGGAAGTGATAGCCGAGGCTATTTGAGCCACTTCCCCGACGGCAACTCGGATGGTAATCTTGGGCATAGCATTTCACCAAATCACCTCATTCTTTGGGGCACACGTGAGGAACACAAATGCAAACAAGCCTGAATGGTCCCCAGGACTATATGCGAATGAAAACTCACACCCCAGAAGTGACTCGAACCCATACTCCCAGAAGCATCGCAACTGGTAACTACAGGGCGCCTTAATCCGCTTGACCATCACGGCCGTCAAAAGGAAGTGATAGCCGAGGCTATTTGAGCCACTTCCCCGACGGCAACTCGGATGGTAATCTTGGGCATAGCATTTCACCAAATCACCTCATTCTTTGGGGCACACGTGAGGAACACAAATGCAAACAAGCCTGAATGGTCCCCAGGACTATATGCGAATGAAAACTCACACCCCAAACTCACACCATTCGCATATAGTCCTGGGGACCATTCAGGCTTGTTTGCATTTGTGTTCCTCACGTGTGCCCCAAAGAATGAGGTGATTTGGTGAAATGCTATGCCCAAGATTACCATCCGAGTTGCCGTCGGGGAAGTGGCTCAAATAGCCTCGGCTATCACTTCCTTTTGACGGCCGTGATGGTCAAGCGGATTAAGGCGCCCTGTAGTTACCAGTTGCGATGCTTCTGGGAGTATGGGTTCGAGTCACTTCTGGGGTGTGAGTTTTCATTCGCATATAGTCCTGGGGACCATTCAGGCTTGTTTGCATTTGTGTTCCTCACGTGTGCCCCAAAGAATGAGGTGATTTGGTGAAATGCTATGCCCAAGATTACCATCCGAGTTGCCGTCGGGGAAGTGGCTCAAATAGCCTCGGCTATCACTTCCTTTTGACGGCCGTGATGGTCAAGCGGATTAAGGCGCCCTGTAGTTACCAGTTGCGATGCTTCTGGGAGTATGGGTTCGAGTCACTTCTGGGGTGTGAGTTTTCATTCGCATATAGTCCTGGGGACCATTCAGGCTTGTTTGCATTTGTGTTCCTCACGTGTGCCCCAAAGAATGAGGTGATTTGGTGAAATGCTATGCCCAAGATTACCATCCGAGTTGCCGTCGGGGAAGTGGCTCAAATAGCCTCGGCTATCACTTCCTTTTGACGGCCGTGATGGTCAAGCGGATTAAGGCGCCCTGTAGTTACCAGTTGCGATGCTTCTGGGAGTATGGGTTCGAGTCACTTCTGGGGTGTGAGTTTTCATTCGCATATAGTCCTGGGGACCATTCAGGCTTGTTTGCATTTGTGTTCCTCACGTGTGCCCCAAAGAATGAGGTGATTTGGTGAAATGCTATGCCCAAGATTACCATCCGAGTTGCCGTCGGGGAAGTGGCTCAAATAGCCTCGGCTATCACTTCCTTTTGACGGCCGTGATGGTCAAGCGGATTAAGGCGCCCTGTAGTTACCAGTTGCGATGCTTCTGGGAGTATGGGTTCGAGTCACTTCTGGGGTGTGAGTTTTCATTCGCATATAGTCCTGGGGACCATTCAGGCTTGTTTGCATTTGTGTTCCTCACGTGTGCCCCAAAGAATGAGGTGATTTGGTGAAATGCTATGCCCAAGATTACCATCCGAGTTGCCGTCGGGGAAGTGGCTCAAATAGCCTCGGCTATCACTTCCTTTTGACGGCCGTGATGGTCAAGCGGATTAAGGCGCCCTGTAGTTACCAGTTGCGATGCTTCTGGGAGTATGGGTTCGAGTCACTTCTGGGGTGTGAGTTTTCATTCGCATATAGTCCTGGGGACCATTCAGGCTTGTTTGCATATATATATATATATATATATATATATATATATATATATATATATATATATATATATATATATATATGTATATATGTATATATATATATATATATATATATATATATATATATATATATATATATATATATATATATATATATGACACACGATATTATATGAGATAATTTGTACTCCTTACAACTCAAGGTCATTCTGAAGTTTGTAACTAAGTTAATAAAGCTCCTAAGCGGGCTCTGGCTACCCTATGGCTCACAGTCCCAACCCTGGAACCATGCACACCTCCACCACACCTACCCACCGGTGACACACATATATAAACCTCTAGGAAACTTGGACTCTCTCTTATAAAACAGCACCATAGACTGCCTGAGTACTCTACTCTATCTTGCAACCCTGTTAAAATAGTATGGTGGCTTATCTGACTATACGGCCGGAGACAATCCCTCAGTTAGCAAGGTCTGGTCGTCCAAGATACACCTCCCCTCTAGTCAAGATGGCGTCCACCGCTCTTGCGTCATCGCCCCTTAATACTCTATGCTTTACATTTTCAACCAAACCCTTTATTGACTTTATTTACCATATTCCTCATGCATGATTTTTGATTGAGTCCCTTTTTCCCTCACATAGTTAGGATATTCCGGTTCACATTATTCCTAACAATCTCCAGCTGAGAAGGTACTACTTTGCTTGGCGGAGTATTACTGGTGACTCGCGGCCTCCCAGATATCAGCTGTAGATTTATTCCATTAAAACATTGTCTACTGTGTCCACCAACAATTTATAAATGAAACTAACCTCTACAGGAGGTAAGGTTCGTAATAGACACTCAACACGCAGACAACTATACTTTTCATCAGACAGACACAGAGAGGCAGACAAAGACATCAAGTGACAGAGACAAACAGTAGAAAAATGGATGGTTATATGGCTGGAAAGATGGATAGACAGATAAATAGATGGATGGGTTAATGGGTGTCTAGGTAGAAGGATAGATAGACGAAAAGATAGATAGATGGAAATATAGTTGGCACGATTAACGGATAGAAAGATAATTAGGTGGATGGATAGATAGATGACTAGAAATATAGTTGGAAAGAAAGTTAAATAGATGAATAGAAAGCTAGTTGGAAAGATTACTAGATAGATAGATAGATAGAAAGCTAGATGGATAGATTAATGAATAGATGGATAGATTAATGGATAGAAAGATAGATTGATGGATAGATAGATAGATTAATGGATAAATGGATAGAAAGCTAGATGGATACATTAATGGAAAGAAAACTAGATCGAAATAATAATGGATAAATGGATAGAAAGCTAGATGGATAATTTAATAAATAGATGACTGCACAGATGGATGGGTAGAACGATGGATTCAAAGATGGATGTATGTATATAGATAAATGGACAGAGAGAAGGGCACATGAATGGATTGATGGATGTATAAAGGATGGATGTGTAGGTTGATGCATAGATGTATAGATAGATGGATAGATCGATGGATACAGGGACCGACGGGTAGATAGAAGTATAGATAAATGGACCGATGAGTAG
>NW_027189133.1:1872472-1939972 GCF_040958095.1 Procambarus clarkii
CAGCACCTAGATCTTTTTCTCTGTCCGTTTCATGAAGGACTTCTTCTCCCATTTTGTATTCTGTGTCTGGCCTCCTGTTTCTACAGCCTAGCTTTATTACCTTACATTTACTCGGATTTAACTTTAGTAGCCATTTGTTGGACCATTCATTCAGTTTGTCTAAGTTCTCTTGTAGCCTCCTACTATCTTCCTCTGTCTTAATCCTCCTCATAATTTTTGTATCATCAGCAAACAATGAGAGGAACGATTCTATACCTTCAAGGAGATTATTTACATATATCAAAAACAGTATAGGTCCAAGGACTGAACTCTGCGGGACTCCAATTGTGACGTCTCGCCAACCCGAGACCTCACCCCTTACAGTGACTCGCTGTCTTCTGTTGCTTAGGTACTCCCTAATCCAATGGAGAACCTTCCCTTTGACTCCTGCCTGCATCTCCAGCTGTTGCACTAGTCTCCTGTGTGGTACTGTGTCAAAGGCTTTTTGGCAATCCAAAAATATGCAGTCTGCCCACCTTTCTTTTTCTTGCCTGATTTTTTGTTGCCTGGTCGTAGAATTCAATTAATCCTGTGAGGCAGGACTTGCCATACCTGAACCCATGTTGATGTTGTGTTACAAAGTTC
This sequence comes from Procambarus clarkii, assembly GCF_040958095.1. Lineage (NCBI taxonomy): Eukaryota > Metazoa > Arthropoda > Malacostraca > Decapoda > Cambaridae > Procambarus > Procambarus clarkii. The sequence goes on from NW_027189133.1 coordinate 1,873,097, forward strand.
TTTCGCTCCAGATGTTCCACTAGCTTTATTCGCACAATCTTCTCCAGCAGCTCGCATGGTATGCAAGTTAAGGACACTGGCCTATAATTCAGTGTCTCCTGTCTATCCCCCTTCTTGTATATTGGGACTACATTAGTTGTCTTCCAAATTTTTGGCAGTTCCCCTGTTACCAGTGATTTGTTATACACTATGGAGAATGGTAGGCATAGTGCGTCTGCTCATTCCCTTAGGATCAGAAGATTGCGAGAGACTATAGACTTTGAAAAAATGGGAGATTGCGTCTGGGACTATAGACTTTGTCACATTCAACTCTAGCAAGAGCTTCCTTACATCCCCACTGGTAATCCCAAACTCCTCTAGTGGTACCTGATTAACTATTCTCCTCTCTTATCTCTAGAACTTCTCCTTGCGCTAATGTGAAGACCTACTGGAATTTCTTATTCGTTTCCTCACACACTTCCTTGTCGTTTGTAGTGAATCTGTCTGCCCCAATCCTCAGTTTCATTACCTGTTCCTTCACTGTTGTTTTTCTCCTGATGTGGCTGTGCAGTATTTTATGCTGCGTCTTGTCCTTGCTTGCTTGCTATGTCGCTTTCGTATTGCCCTCCTGCCTCTTTTCTCACCCTGACGTATTCATTCCTGGCTCTCTGGTATCCTTCCCTGCTCTCAAGCGTTCTGTTATTTCTATAGTTTCTCCACGCTCTCTTTTACTTAGTTGCTTTGCTAGTTTACATCTCTGATTAAGCCATGGGTTCCTCATCTGCATTTCATTTTTTTAGCTTTTTGACTGGGACGAACTTTTCTTCTGCCTCCTTGCACTTCTGCGTGATGAAGTCCATCAGGTCTTGGGCCATCTTTCCCCTGAGCTCTGTTTCCCATGTTATATCTGTCAGAAATTTTCTTATCTCCACATAGTTTCCCTTTTGGAATGCCACCATTTTGTTTTCAGTTCCCTTCTTAGAGTTCATAAACCCTCCTTCGACCAGATACTCAAACGTCAGTACACTGTCACCGCTCATTCATATTATATATACTATCATATATATATATCCACATATATTACACATATAATCCTACATGGTCAAATAGATGTATAGATAGATGGATACATAGATGGAATAGATAGAGAGAAAGATGGATAGATTTTTAAATATAGAGTCCACTTACTAAAATTAAAATTAAATATGTATTTAACCAAATAATCCCATATTGTCAAAGAGATGTATAGATAGATGGATGGATAGATGGATAAATAGATGGATAGATAGATGGATAGCTAGTAGAAAAGATAAATGGATATATAGATGGAGAGATATATGAACATTTTAATGGATGGATGCAAAGATGGAGAAATATGTGAATATATGGATGGATAAATTGATGGATGGCAAGATAGTTAGTTGGAAAGATAAATAAATAGATAGATGGATTGGTAGACAGATGGAAGACAGGCAGAGCCTGACAATGCCAGGTATCCCCAGAGAGCAGTATATATATCAGGAAGCAGTTTACATAATTGTTAAGGTGTCACACGTTACAGAACATGTAAAGTGACATGTGTGCGAAATATTTACTTGTGAAGGGAATATTTTTTGTAAATATATTAGATTTCAATAGCATCAGTTTCAGTTAAATATTTGTTATATTAAATTATATTTTATTATTTGGAAAATAGTGAACTGTATTTTTTAAAAACTCCACATAAATAATTCCTCACATATATGGGGGTATTTACATATATAAATAACTAAATTGAAATAAATCAGTTGCTTCTTATTATTGAGACTTCAGATTATTTAAATTAACTAAATTTGGGTTTTTCTAATAAGGAAAATGAATGTCAGTTTAGCTGAACAGGAGCTTTTGATTTAGCTGGGACGCGTGTCAGTCACGTGAGCCCGACATCTCTCCTGCCGACATGTGGCTATTGCGTCTCTCTCTGGGGACGATCCTTATTCTGGATAATACAAACTCAGCTTCTTTGAGATTAAGCATCAGACTATCGACAAGTTACATTATTATATAAATCACGAATATTGTTCACTTTATTCAATTACAAATTATTGCGATATTTTCGTCTAGAGTGCTTACCCCTGGGGCTGGTGTTTCCTACCTTCTAACCATACTCTCTGTAACTATGTGGCAACACTGTTTTTTAAGGAGTGAGTACGGGACTGAGGCACTTCCCTTGTTATGGGTGAGATCAGTGAGCAGTAGCGTCATAGGAGTTACGTTAACACAAAAGAAAACCCAGCACGGATACACTCGTGTGTCCCGCTTGGAAGTCCATGATGGAGCGTCTCATCTCCTTCGGCAGGGAGCATTCATGTCCCATAAAATTTTCTCTTATTTTACAACTTAAGGAAAGGTATTTACTTAAGGAGAGGTAAATACCTCTCCCGGAAGTTTCAGTTTCAGTTTCAATACCATAGGACTGGTAAGTCGGGAAGAGAAGGATGGGGGAGGCTGCAGAAATCTTGAGCGAGGAACTGGAGACGAGGTGAAGAGGTGAGATGAAAGATCGGTGACCCAACCACCGTGGGTAAGAGTTGCAGCTGATGCTGTGGTTGTAGAGTGGAGTGTTCATTGTTGCTCGCTGATGTGTCTTGCAGGAGGCAGGGCTTCTCGTCGCGGTGTTCTTTAAAGCAGCTGGCAGTTGAGGGTTGATTACAGATATTGATGTTAAATCATTTCGTTATTGGTCTTCTTTTTTGTAGACAATTTCATCAAACTCTGATCTTTGGTCTTCTTCTTGGACTTGTCGGTCTTGGTCGTGGTAGTCTGACTTGGTGCTGGCCTTGTGGTGCTATCGTTGGGGGTTGTTGGTGCGGTGTCTTAAAGGAAATCGGCAGCTGAGTAGTGACAAATCCGTGAAGGAGGAGATGGTATTCCAACAGACATGCAGATTCATCTGATGAATCGTCCTCATGCGATTCATCAGATGAGTGAAGAGCAGAGGTGGTAGATTGCGAAGGTAGTGTTTTTGAAGGTTGAGTTCTTGAAGGTTGACTAGCAGCAGAGGGGACTTCATAGTATCGACCCTCTACAGGGTCACACCCAGGGTCCATTGAAGCTGAATTCACCACAGGGACGGGTGAAGGGTTAGCAACAGCCGGAGAAACATGTGGAGCAGGAGCTGACAGTAAGTCTAAAAGCGTGGCCGCGTTCACAGTGATGTCACAATTAGTAACTGGAATTGTAGTAGACGTGGGAGGTCTCAGGAGGCAGACTCTTGCGAGCTGAAGGTACTACAACAGGATCTGAAGTCTGCATTGTAGTGGCGGAATCGTCGTCGGATGTAGAGTCGGCATCCTCCACAGGGTCAGTTGCTGGAGTTAAACCCGGAGTGTTGTAGACTTCTTCAGGAACAAAGAAGGTAGGGAGACCGTTCGCATTGTAGAGAATTTTCAGGAGTTTCACAAATTCTCTGGGGTTAGTGCCAGCAGTCATTTTGGCCGTCGATATCAAAGCTTTTACTGTGCTAGACAGTGGTTGGCCGGGATGGAGTGGAGGCGGCAATGGCTGGCTCGATGTGTGGCCGGTTGGTTGGGAGCAAAGGCCCCCATTGGCTGCTAGTGGCAGTAGCAGTAGCAGTGGGTCTTCCTCCCGGAATCACAGGGAAAATGGTGGCTTTGACGTTGAAACCTGAAGTTGAGGTGGACACTGATTGGTTGGTTGCACCAGGGGTGCTGGTTCCGGTAGAAGATGTGGTTTTTCCATGTTATGGATGACTTCTTGTCTATGAGAACAACGAATGGAGATTGTAGGATGATCGCCTTAGCAAAGCAAACAGCATAGTGTCTCTGACGTGCTGATAGAATAATGGTGATCAGCTGAACAGAAGCTACACTTCTAAATACTCTGGTTACATTTGCTGGTGGAGTGGGTGTACTCGTAGCACCGGAGGCGCTGGTTGACCATGTGGAAACGTTCCATCTTCACACGGAATGGAGGAATGTGAATACCGAATCTGTAAACACCATTTCTGGTAGCCAGAGTAGCCGAATTAATGGTCTGGAAGGTATGCTTCAAGGAGCAATATCTGTTGAAGAAGTTAGCTTTATGGAGCTGTAAGCCCGGGTTGGATTCAGTGAAGTCGGTCATGAATGTGCTTTCATCTGCTAGATCTTGATCAGCGATCCATTGGCTGAGATCGTGAACAATGACAGAGCGTGCAGCCAGGTACTGACGTGGGAAATTGAGACGGAGGTTATGTATGAGAAAAGTGGAGGTGTAGAACAGAACTTTGTCAACTTCCTCATCACTATAAAAGTAGCAAAGGATGTCCGTGCCTTCCTGTCTGATGTCGTTAGGTGTCACTCCCGCAACTTCTTAAAATAGCTTCAGGAGGGATGTCTTGGAGAACGGGTGCTCATCAAAAAGCGCTCCCCGGAACCTGTAGCGTTTGTGGCCCATGGTGAACTTCCTGGTGGCCGATGGGTCTCTCTCAAAGACTACACGTCACTGGAGATGGCCTCCCGTCTCTACCCGGCATAAAACACCAAGTTAGGAGTGCGGTCTGACCATCTAGAGAGACGCAAGTCTTCTGCCAATTATTTACCCACCCTGCAGCGCTAGGTACTCGCCTAGTTGTACTCACCTAGTTGTGCTTGTGGGGGTTGAGCTCTAGCTCTTTGGTCCCACCTCTCAACCGTCAATCAACAGGTGTACAGATTCCTGAGCCTATTGGGCTCTATCATATCTACACTTGAAACTGTGTATGGAGTCAGCCTCCACCACATTGCTTCCTAACGCATTCCATTTGTCAACCACTCTGACACTAATAAAGTTCTTTCTAAAATCTCTGTGGCTCATTTGGGCACTCAGTTTCCACCTGTGTCCCCTAGTGCGTGTGCCCCTTGTGTTAAATAGCCTATCTTTATCAACCCTGTCGATTCCCTTGAGAATCCTGAATGTGGTGATCATGTCCCCCCTAACTCTTCTGTCTTCCAACGAAGTGAGGTTCAATTCCCGTAGTCTCTCCTCGTAGCTCATACCTCTCAGCTCGGGTACTAGTCTGGTGGTAAACCTTTGAACCTTTTCCAGTTTAGTCTTATGCTTGACTAGATATGGACTCCATGCTGGAGCCACATACTCCAGGATTGGTCTGACATATGTGGTATATTATGTTCTGAAAGATTCCTTACACAAGTTTCTAAAGGCCGTTCTTATGTTAGCCAACCTGGCATATGCTGCTGATGTTATCCTCTTGATATGAGCTTCAGGGGACAGGTCTGGCGTGATATCAACCCCCAGGTCTTTCTCTCTCTCTGACTCTTGAAGTATTTCATCTCCCAAGTGATACCTTGTATCTGGTCTCCTGCTTCCTACCCCTATCTTCATTACATTACATTTGCTTGGGTTAAACTCTAACATCCATTTGTTCGACCATTCCTGCAGCTTGTCCAGGTCTTCTTGAAGCCTCAAGCTGTCCTCCTCTGTCTAAATCCTTCTCATAATTTTGGCGTCGTCAGCAAACATTGAGAGGAATGAGTCTATACCCTCTGGGAGATCATTTACGTATATCAGAAACAGGATAGGTCCAAGCACAGAGCCCTGTGGGACTCCACTGGTGACTTCACGCCATTCTGAGGTCTCACCCCTCACTATAACTCTCTGCTTAGGTGCGAGAGAGATCGTGATCTGTGATGTGATCGTGATCTGATCTCCTGGAATGAGAGGTATTTAAATTTTCTATATTTAAATTCTTTTTAGTTTTATTTGAATCTCATAATTTATTTTGTAAACAGTCGTCAGACTGTATGTATTAAGTTGTAAGTACAGACATAAATACGTTTGATATTCTGTAAGTTCGTGATGCAGCCATCACGTTTTCTCCATAGTGAATGGAGGAATTAAATACGATTCTTTCTGTTTCGGATAAATCTAACTTAATTTTATTTGGTAAATTATACACAGCAACGAAAAGTATCTTCATCTGGTGTATATTTAATTAACTAAATGATATATAAATGAAATTGAACGGGGGGGATGGGGATTTTTTCCATAGCTTGCATCATAAAATACTTATGGCATAACACAATACTCCACGATTAAAGCATATCACATGACATCCTATATTGAATATATAAAACTGAACCTATGGTGTCACGCATTACAAAAATCATATGATGCCCCTAAACAAACTTCACATATTATATCAAACAATACACCACCTTAATCTGTGATTTTCACTCACTGTTGGCTGTATAATAAGAGCTTGGTAATTGTTATTGGTTTAGCTTACATGACTGCCAGACCCAGCATTGTTCATTATCGTCTTGTACCGTGTATGGGTACTGTTGATACGAATCTGTATGATCTGGGCTGGGTTGATTAGATAGGATCACTCCTGTTGCAAGATCCCACATTTTTTTAATTGGTTCCAACTACCCTCCTCACTCGTCTTGGTGACTTGTAATTGGGACTGATCTGTTCTTATTTAAGGAATTATCACAGTTGCTGGTTTAACAGAATCTACAGGAGGCGATGAGTTAAACCGCAATACCAGACCTCTCATTAATTTTCCTCATGCAGAAGGTGTGAGATTTATTCCTTGCATTCTCTTTTTCGAAAGAATGTAATTGTTGTAATAGTCAGATCCACCAGAACACCAGTGTCCTTGATGTGATTAGAATTGACTTACAGTTCATCCAAATTTCACCCCATTTCTTCGAAGATGTCTTGCGGTCGCCCAAGACCGCAAGACGTGTAGGTCAGTCAGGATTTTGTCAACAACAATGGCCTACACCAGTAGTGTGTGCCTACCACGACGGACATATGGCTTCCTCACACCATAAGCCTAGAGTCCTGAATTAGTAAGAAACAAAGAAATGTTTAATGTTACCTGAGTAATGGGGGATTAATTTAATGCCTTCTGTCACCCCCATTGGTGATGAGTGTCTAATGGGAGTCTTTATCAAGCAACTTTCTAATATTTTTCGACTCTTTTATGACTAATTAATTATGTTTGTTGAAAGGTTTCAACTGTATTAGCCTTGAACAACAAGGCATTATTATTATTTTTTTGTATTATTATTTTCTACCGCAAACGTGGCCACACAATGCTAACCAGCATATATACATTTGTTTCTGTCCTCCATGGACAGGGTTAGAGATGTGTTAAACATATAGTTCAAGGGTTTATTGAACAATCAACCACAGAAGGTGATTCGGTGCTTTTAAAATGCTAAGCTAACCTACATACGTAAATACATAAATACACAGATTTAAGTATGCCCTACATAAAGTGTTCGATGTGTCTTTTACATAGTGTCATTAATGTGCATTTACAAAGGTGAAATGTAATTCTGATCAGCTTCCATATGTACTTTATACACATAAATATACATATACACACACACATATATATGTACACATACATATATACATACATGTATACATACATATATACACATGCACATGCATTCACATACATTTGTCTCTTTTACTCTGACAGTGAGATAGCTGATAGAGAAACTAGTGTGCAATTATGCACTTAATCACTGAAGGTGATGAAGGTGCTTTTACAAGCTCAGGTTATATAGTTATATCACATACATACATTATATAATTGATACATTACATGGTTAATCTTAGGTACAAGTCATATATATCATCAAGTGTTCCAGTACTCATATAGTAAATACACAGTTCAGCATACCTTAGCCCTGGAGGACGAAAGTCAGTCAATATGGGACATTCTACAATATAATGTTCAAGAGAGTGCATGTTTTCTCTTTCACAAAGTTGACACATTGTGTACACGACATTTGGGTTTTGAGAAAGCTGCCAGATACGTCTATATCCCAGGCGTATTCTGGCCACTATAACATCACATTGCCGGGTTCTTGTTCTATTAGTCCCATATGTGAATGTCTCCTCACCATAGCTATCATAATATTTAATGCTACAACTTTCCTGTCTTTGTGAATTTGTTAGGTCTGTGAGATCTTCATTAGATATTTGTTTAAGTATTCTCTTTGTCACTGCTAATGAAACACCCATATCAATTTCTACCACTGGTTTTCTGCAGGCTGTTTTTGCAAGCATATCAACAGTGTCATGCCTTGAGATGCCAACATGTGATGGTATCCATAGGAATTTAATTTCAAATCTGTTTTCTATTATTAATATTATTGTCTACCTTACAGTATTTGCTGTAAGGTAGCACCAGCATATTCACACTTGCTGTGTCATAAGTTGGCAAGCATCTATTGCCCCGTTGCAAGTGCTGTACACAACTGATATGGTTTGATAATTTGGGTAGGTAAAGCCTCTGTATATTGAATGATCCTGCTTGTAAAACAAATAGTTCCATCCAACTGTGGCACTAACTGGAGACTCAAGCTTCCAGTGTACAGATTGCAGGGGGTAATGATGTTGGGCGAGTTAGGAGTGAGGAACTAATACAGAGATTTAGGACAGCCATTGAATTAGTTAGGAGCAAGGGAGGAATCCCGATCATATGTAGCATTCTTCCAAGAAAGGGAGTGGGAAATGAATGGATGTCGAGAGCACTTGGTGTCAATTGCCGGCTGGAAAGATATTGCAAATCAAATGCAATATCTTTCATAGACAACTGGGAACGCTTCTATGGAAGAAATGAAATGTATGCTCATGATGGGGTGCATCTATCGAGGGCTGGGGTTGTTGCTGTTGCGAACTCGTTGGAACCAGTGGTTAGAGGTGTTTGTTTGGGTTTAAACTGTTAGTAGATAGTGGTATGGGAATTGATTTGGAGGAAGGAGGTAATAAAAGTATGTGTTCGTGGGAGAAAAGAATTGGCAAAATGATCAGGGAAAGAAAAGGGCCTCAAAATAACAATTCACTTAGGATATATTACACTAACAGTAGAAGTCTAAGAAATAAAATTAATGAATTAAATGCTCTTGTCTGCACAGAAAAAATAGATATTATTGCACTTACCGAAACGTGGTTGAATGTAGAAAATAGAGAACTATTAGCTGAATATCAGATAAATGGATTTAAACTATTTCACACAGATAGATATATTAGACGAGAAGGGGGAGTAGCCATATATGTTAGGGACAATTTGAAATGTAGTCTCAAAGAGGGAATCAAAACTGAGCCACACACAGAAACTATTTGGATAGAATTAAACGAAAAAGCAAATAATATTATAATAGGAGTTATATATAAGCCACCAAATTTAGACAGAATGGAAGCAAAGCATCTATGGGATGAAATATCTAGAGCATCTAGATCTAACAGTATTTATGTCATGGGTGACTTTAATTTTAGTGGAATAAACTGGGTGAACAAAACAGGGAATAGTGAAGCAGAAGATATTCTAGAATTAATTGACGATTGCTTTCTTACGCAACACATTAAGGAACCAACGCGGGAAAATAATATTTTAGATTTAGTGTTAACTAACAGGGAAACACAAATTAATGACATCGAAATAGGGAGTGAGCTAGGGAACAGTGATCACAAAGTAATCAGATTTAGCATAGAATGGAATAGACCTGTAGGAGAAAATTCTGTTAAAGTGCCAGATTTTCGAAAAGCTGATTTTAATAGCCTAAGAAATTTTTTGGGTCAAATAGATTGGAAACTCTTGGGTATGGGGTGTGGGCTGGTCTTAGAGCGAGAGATGAACCCAGCTACAGGTGACGTAAAAGGGGATTTCGATGTGGATTTAATATATAACTTATTTAAGAATATTCTAAACAAAGCACAGGAACGTAGTATACCATACAAATTGAATAGATCGAATACTAATGACCCAAAGTGGATAACAAATAATTTAAAGAACCTTATAGGTAAAAAGAGAGCTTGGTACAAAAGGATTAAGAATGGGGAAGTCAGGTTAGAACAGGAATTCATACAACTGGTTAGAAATGTTAAAAAAGAGATTAGGAAAGCAAAAAGAAACTATGAAGTTCGCATAGCAGAGCTTGCAAAGTCAAATCCTAAAGGCTTTTTCAGTTATATCGAACTAAGACTAGGGAAAGGATAGGTCCATTAAAATCTGAGACAGGTCAAATAACGGATAATGACAAGGAGATGAGTAGTATTTTTAACAAATATTTTATATCTGTATTTACTAAAGAAGAACTTAACAATATGCCTTCAGCCGAACAAGTCTATGTGGGTTTTGGATGAGGATAGGTTGACTAGTTTAACAGTTACCAGGGAGGATGTAATTAAACAATTAGAAAAACTAAAACCAAACAAATCCCCAGGGCCGGATGAAGTGTTTGCCAGGGTGCTTAAAGAATGCAAAGAGGAGCTTTCGGAGCCACTGTCTACCATATTTAATAAATCAATAGAGTCAGGCAGAGTGCCAGAGTCATGGAAGGTAGCTAATGTGGTACCAATTTTTAGGAAAGGAGATAGATCACTTGCGTCAAACTATCGGCCAATTAGCCTAACGTCTATTGTGGGAAAGTTACTTGAATCAATAATTGCAAATACAATTCGTCTCCATCTTGAAAAACATAAATTAATAAATGAGTCGCAACATGGTTTTACAAATGGCCGTTCATGTTTAACAAATTTCCTAACTTTTTATTCCAGCATAGTTGAGGCAGTTGATAGTGGTAAAGATTGTGATGTTGTGTACCTTGACTTTAGCAAAGCTTTTGATACAGTGCCACATGAAAGACTAATTAAAAAAATAGAAGCTCATGGTATTGGGGGTGCTATATTAACGTGGATTAGGGCATGGCTATTCCAAAGGAAACAGAGAGTTAGTATAAATGGTGTTAAGTCAGAGTGGGATAATGTTGTTAGTGGAGTACCTCAGGGCTCTGTCCTGGGACCTCTGTTGTTTATAATATATATAAATGATTTAGATTCAGGTTTGAGTAGCAACATTTGCAAATTTGCCGATGATACGAAAATCGGTAAGGAAATTAATTCGGAGGAGGACTCACTATCACTTCAAGTTGATCTAGATAGGGTTTTGAAATGGTCAAATGATTGGCAAATGCAATTTAATGCTGATAAATGTAAAGTTCTGAGGCTAGGTAATGATGATAGTTACAAGATACGAGCTAGATGGTGTTGAGATTGCGAAAGGGATCTGGGAGTTATGATTACATAACATAAGAACATAAGAACAAAGGTAACTGCAGAAGGCCTATTGGCCCATACGAGGCAGCTCCTATTCTATAACCACCCAATCCCAAATTTAATGGGGATTGGTTAAATATTGGTTAAATTAGTAAGAATTTAAAACAAAAGGATCAATGGATGAATGTTTGTAATAAGGCGAATAGGACACTGGGATTTATTAATCGAAGCGTTAGTAACAAGACACCTGGTGTGGTTCTTAAGCTATATCTTGCTCTAGTTAGGCCCCATTTAGATTATGCAGTTCAGTTTTTTTCGCCGTATTATATAATGGATATAAATTCACTTGAACGTGTCCAACGTAGGATGACTAAGTTAATTCCCCAAATTAGAAATCTTTCATAAGAACATAAGAACATAAGAACAAAGGTAACTGCAGAAGGCCTATTGGCCCATACGAGGCAGCTCCTATTCTATAACCACCCAATCCCACTCATATACTTGTCCAACCCGTGCTTGAAACAATCGAGGGACCCCACCTCCACAATGTTACGCGGCAATTGGTTCCACAAATCAACAACCCTGTTACTGAACCAGTATTTACCCAAGTCTTTCCTAAATCTAAACTTATCCAATTTATATCCATTGTTTCGTGTTCTGTCCTGTGTTGATACTTTTAATACCCTATTAATATCCCCCCGGTTATGTCCATTCATCCACTTGTAAACCTCTATCATGTCACCCCTAACTCTTCGCCTTTCCAGTGAATGCAACTTAAGCTTTGTTAATCTTTCTTCATATGAAAGATTTCTAATTTGGGGAATTAACTTAGTCATCCTACGCTGGACACGTTCAAGTGAATTTATATCCATTCTATAATATGGCGACCAAAACTGAACTGCATAATCTAAATGGGGCCTAACTAGAGCAAGATATAGCTTGAGAACCACACCAGGTGTCTTGTTACTAACGCTGCGATTAATAAATCCAAGTGTCCGATTTGCCTTATTACGAACATTTATGCATTGATCCTTTTGTTTTAAATTCTTACTAATCATAACTCCCAGATCCCTTTCGCAATCCGACTTCGCAATCACAACACCATCTAGCTCGTATCTTGTAACTCTATCATCATTACCTAACCTCAGAACTTTACATTTATCAGCATTAAACTGCATCTGCCAATCCTTTGACCATTTCAAAACCCTATCTAGATCAACTTGAAGTGATAGTGAGTCCTCCTCCGAATTAATTTCCCTACCGATTTTCGTATCATCGGCAAATTTGCAAATGTTGCTACTCAAACCTGAATCTAAATCATTTATATATATTATAAACAACAGAGGTCCCAGGACAGAGCCTTGAGGCACTCCACTTACAACATTTTCCCACTCTGACTTGATTCCATTTATACTAACTCTCATAAGAACATAAGAACATAAGAACAAAGGTAACTGCAGAAGGCCTATTGGCCCATACGAGGCAGCTCCTATTCTATAACCACCCAATCCCACTCATATACTTGTCCAACCCGTGCTTGAAACAATCGAGGGACCCCACCTCCACAATGTTACGCGGCAATTGGTTCCACAAATCAACAACCCTGTTACTGAACCAGTATTTACCCAAGTCTTTCCTAAATCTAAACTTATCCAATTTATACCCATTGTTTCGTGTTCTGTCCTGTGTTGATACTTTTAATACCCTACTAATATCCCCCCGGTTATGTCCATTCATCCACTTGTAAACCTCTATCATGTCACCCCTAACTCTTCGCCTTTCCAGTGAATGCAACTTAAGCTTTGTTAATCTTTCTTCATATGAAAGATTTCTAATTTGGGGAATTAACTTAGTCATCCTACGCTGGACACGTTCAAGTGAATTTATATCCATTCTATAATATGGCGACCAAAACTGAACTGCATAATCTAAATGGGGCCTAACTAGAGCAAGGTATAGCTTGAGAACCACGCCAGGTGTCTTGTTACTAACGCTGCGATTAATAAATCCAAGTGTCCGATTTGCCTTATTACGAACATTTATGCATTGATCCTTTTGTTTTAAATTCTTACTAATCATAACTCCCAGATCCCTTTCGCAATCCGACTTCGCAATCACAACACCATCTAGCTCGTATCTTGTAACTCTATCATCATTACCTAACCTCAGAACTTTACATTTATCAGCATTAAACTGCATCTGCCAATCCTTTGACCATTTCAAAACCCTATCTAGATCAACTTGAAGTGATAGTGAGTCCTCCTCCGAATTAATTTCCCTACCGATTTTCGTATCATCGGCAAATTTGTAAATGTTGCTACTCAAACCTGAATCTAAATCATTTATATAAATTATAAACAACAGAGGTCCCAGGACAGAGCCTTGAGGCACTCCACTTACAACATTTTCCCACTCTGACTTGATTCCATTTATACTAACTCTCTGTTTCCTTTGGTATAGCCATGCCCTAATCCAGCTTAATATAGCACCCCCAATACCATGAGACTCTATCTTTTTAATCAGTCTTTCATGTGGCACTGTATCAAAAGCTTTGCTAAAGTCAAGGTATACAACATCGCAATCCTTACCACTATCAACTGCCTCAACAATGCTAGAATAAAAAGATAACAAATTTGTTAAACATGAACGGCCATTTATAAAACCATGTTGCGACTCAATTATTAATTTATGTTTTTCAAGATGAAGACGAATTTTATTTGCTATTATAGATTCGAGTAACTTTCCCACAATAGACGTTAGGCTAATTGGTCGATAGTTAGACGCAAGTGATCTATCTCCTTTCTTAAAAACTGGTATCACATTAGCAACTTTCCAAAACTCTGGCACTCTGCCTGACTCTATTGATTTATTAAATATGGTTGACAGTGGGTCACAAAGCTCCTCTTTGCATTCTTTAAGCACCCTAGCAAACACTTCATCCGGCCCTGGGGATTTGTTTGGTTTGAGTTTTACTATTTGTTTAAGAACATCCTCCCTGGTAACTGCTAAACTCGTCAACCTGTCCTCGTCCCCACCCACATAGACTTGTTCGGCTGAAGGCATATTGTTAAGTTCCTCTTTAGTAAATACAGATACAAAATATTTATTAAAAATACTACTCATCTCTTCATCACTATCTGTTATTTGACCTGTCTCAGTTTTTAATGGACCTATCCTTTCCCTAGTCTTAGTACGATATAACTGAAAAAACCCTTTAGGATTTGTCTTTGCTTGCCCTGCTATGCGAACTTCATAGTTTCTTTTTGCTTTCCTTATCTCTTTTTTAACATTTCTAACCAGTTGTACGAATTCCTGTTCTAAAGTGACCTCCCCATTTTTAATCCTTTTGTACCAAGCTCTCTTTTTACCTATAAGGTTCTTCAAATTCTTTGTTATCCACTTTGGGTCATTAGTATACGATCTATTCAATTTGTATGGTATACTACGTTCCTGTGCTTTGTTTAGAATATTCTTAAATAAGTTATATATTGAATCCACATCGAAATCCCCATTTAAGTCACCTATCGCTGGGTTCATGTCTCGCTCCAAGACCGGCCCACACCCCATACCCAAGCCTTTCCAATCAATTTGACCCAAAAAATTTCTTAGGCTATTAAAATCAGCTTTTCGAAAATCTGGCACTTTAACAGAATTTTCTCCTACTGGTCTATTCCATTCTATGCTAAATCTGATTTCTTTGTGATCACTGCTCCCTAGCTCACTCCCTATTTCGATGTCATTAATTTGCGTTTCCCTGTTAGTTAACACTAAATCTAAAATATTATTTTCCCGTGTTGGTTCCTTAATGTGTTGCGTAAGAAAGCAATCGTCAATTAATTCTAGAAAATCTTCTGCTTCACTATTCCCTGTTTTGTTCAACCAGTTTATTCCGCTAAAATTAAAGTCACCCATGACATAAATACTGTTAGATCTAGATGCTCTAGATATTTCATCCCATAGATGCTTTGCTTCCATTCTGTCTAAATTTGGTGGCCTATATATTACTCCTATTATAATATTATTAGCTTTTTCGTTTAATTCAATCCAAATAGTTTCTGTGTGTGGCTCTGTTTTGATTCCCTCTTTGAGACTACATTTCAAATTGTCCCTAACATATATGGCTACTCCACCTCCTCGTCTAATATATCTATCTGTGTGAAATAGTTTAAATCCATATATTTGATATTCAGCTAATAGTTCTCTATTTTCTACATTCATCCACGTTTCGGTAAGTGCAATAATATCTATTTTTTCTGTGCAGACAAGAGCATTTAATTCGTTAATTTTATTTCTTAGGCTTCTACTGTTAGTGTAATATACCCTAAGTGAATTGTTATTTTGCGGACCTTCTCTTTCCCTGATCGTTTTGCCAATTCCTTTCTCCCACAAACACATACTTTTATTACCTCCTTCCTCCAAATCAATTCCCATACCTCTATCTACTAACAGTTTAAACCCAAACAAACACCTCTAACCACTTCTTCTAGCGAGTTCGCAACAGCAACAACCCCAGCTCTCGATAGATGCACCCCATCACGAGCATACATTTCATTTCTTCCATAGAAGTGTTCCCAGTTGTCTATGAAAGATATTGCATTTGATTTGCAATATCTTTCCAGCCGGCAATTGACACCAAGTGCCCTCGATATCCATTCATTTCCCACTACCTTTCTTGGAAGAATGCCACATATGATCGGGATTCCTCCCTTGCTCCTAACTAACTCTATGGCTGTTTTATACCTCTGAATCAGTTCCTCACTCCTGACTCGACCAACATCATTTCCTCCCACGCTAATGCAAATAATGGGATTGTTCCCATTACCAGCCATAATATCATTCATGTTGTTTATAATATCACCAATGCCAGCTCCGGGATAGCAAACCCTTAACCTGTTCCCCCTATCTCTAGCACAAAACGTTCTATCCAAATACCTTATCTGGGAATCTCCCACAACTAATGTTTGCTTAGGTACTTCCTTTACTTTCTGAGGGGCCTGCGCTTCCTTTCTCTTCGTTGCTTTCCCTTTTG
Organism: Procambarus clarkii; assembly: GCF_040958095.1. Taxonomy (NCBI): domain Eukaryota; kingdom Metazoa; phylum Arthropoda; class Malacostraca; order Decapoda; family Cambaridae; genus Procambarus; species Procambarus clarkii. The sequence continues at coordinate 1,889,169 of NW_027189133.1, forward strand.
CGCGATCCACAGTCTCTCCACAGCACTCGTCCTCCAAAACGTCAAATGAATTTGAAGTTGCTATGGCGTTTGAAGGCGGTTTTATCAAAGTCTTCTTAAGGCCCCTGTCTTTCGCAACTCTCCAAGACGAGGTCCCTTTACTGCTGGTCTCCTCCTTCGTTACTTCTCGTTGTTTTTTAAGCTGACGCACCTCCTCCCGCAGAGAGTCCAACTCTGTCCTCAGGGCTCCCACTAGAGTCACCAGGTCCTTCACTACAACTTCCATATTGCTATGATAATATAACAACACTCAGGAGCTCCGGTTAACACAACCTCTCACTGTGACTTCACCTGACCGACTGGTCAGGTCAGGTCTTTCATATGAAGAAAGATTAACAAAGCTTAAGTTGCATTCACTGGAAAGGCGAAGAGTTAGGGGTGACATGATAGAGGTTTACAAGTGGATGAATGGACATAACAGGGGGGATATCAATAGGGTATTAAAAATATCAACACAAGACAGAACACGAAACAATGGGTATAAATTGGATAAGTTTAGATTTCGGAAAGACTTGGGTAAATACTGGTTCAGTAACAGGGTTGTTGATTTGTGGAACCAATTGCCGCGTAACGTGGTGGAGGTGGTGCCCCTCGATTGTTTCAAGCGCGGGTTGGACAAGTATATGAGTGGGATTGGGTGGTTATAAATAGGAGCTGCCTCGTATGGGCCAATAGGCCTTCTGCAGTTGCCTTTGTTCTTATGTTCTTACAGATAAAATAACAGGTAAAGATTGGAACACGCGAGAGTTTCCCATGCTACCTTGCTTCCCTTTAAAATGTGCAGCCTTAGGATTGTAGTAGCGTGGTTTTGTCAGGGGTCACCTGACTGAGTTTGTCATGTGGCTTAATTTTGTCAAAGGTTCGCAAGATTGATAGCTGGTTTTAAACACTTTAGCTTTTCTCTCTGGGTAAGAAACGCTTTATTAATGTGTGAGCAAATAGTTGTTAGAATGTCAGTAGGTACTTTTCACTGTATAAATAGTTTTAAAAACCTCTCAGCTTCAATTGTGTTGATATATGTACAGAGGGAACGTAATAATGACTCCACCTCAAAACGAAAACTCTGTATGGACTCTGCATTGTTGGTTGGTGGAGGCAAGTCTAGCAGGTGGAAAGTAAGATGGTCATAAATAGTTAAGCATTATAATGTTTCCACCTTAGTAACTTTACTTTATGGTTACTATCATCGATGTGATTTATATTTACTATCACAGACTTAACTTCCACTTCCAGAGGCTCTTTCAAGTAGGTAAACTTAGTTATATTACTTATGTTAGTTTGGGAATTATATATGGGGAGGGATTCCCCAAATTCCTTCCAGTTTCGCCAATTTTCCTTCAACTGTGGTTAAATTAGATGTGGGGAGGATTTACATTTTGTTGTGCTTTAATATTATTTAATTTATGGAACTTTGCTTGGACATTATCCTAATACTGAGCCAAGCTGTATAGAATATGATCGAACTGATCAGTTACTGACTTGTCAACTGGGACTTTCTTCATATAGTTTGCAGCTGCATGGTTCACTTCCTGGAACATGTTTTGTGCTACTTGTGAATTACTGTCCAGTAACGCAAGACTCATGTTATGATCAGTTGCTAACTGTTCGCACTTATATAATTACCATGTCAAGTGACTCTTAACCCTTAAGTGTAACAAATAGGTGGGGGATGGGGCTCGTTACATATAAATAAGATAAAGCTGACTTGTGAGTACTCATCTCCTCGAGCACTCACCCAAATTCCTGTACAGTGACGGACTGGGACTAAAAATAATGGCTGCCAGGAGACAAAGGGGCCACCCACGACTATTAGGCGGTCATTTAATTTTATAAGAAAAAATACGTAAGTCGCGTTGAGTCGCTTCGCCAGTCTGTACGTGGGTGTGGGTATCTGGCTAATGATTGGCCGAAGTGGGTTTCCAGGCTTGTGTGTCTTGACATTTCCATACGCATATCCAGGTTTATATTCCCCAATGATCTTTGGCAGGTGGAGTCCGGATTTCTTGGCGTTCACAGTTTCGATCAGTTTGTTGACCTTTGCTTTCAATTCGGCTGTAGTGTCCTTCGTTACCCTTTGGAACTTAGTTTGGTCAGAGAGTATTAGGTTCATTTTCGCCAGATATTCGTCTTTTTTAAGAATGACATATATTGGCGACTTGTCACCTCTCCTGACAACTATCTCCTTGTTCTCACGAAGGCTTTTAGCTGCCGCTTTGAGCTCGGGGGACAGTATGGTGCTTCTGTAATTGCCTCGATTCTTTCCTCCTTCTGCAATAAGTTCTGCTTGTAAGGTATCTTTGGTAGTGACCTTCTTTTGTGTCTCGAGGTCGAATATGTCGTCCAACAGAATTTCCAACTCTACTTTCCGGGCCATCTCACTCGGTCTGGACATAACGTGACAGTTTATGCCCAGATTTAGGAGAGTGACTTGGTCCTCAGTGAGGTTAATTCCTGCAAGGTTCAGGAAGTTCAGGTATCAGGTTCAGGTTCAGGTATCAAGGAGGTTCAGGTATCAATATTCAATAGCTCTTGGTCGTGGAATTGCCATAGGTCCTCCATATAATGTTGTAAGTTTCTTGATAATCCTTGTTTCAGTGCTGAGGTGATGTCGGTCTGTGAGGATGTCGAGGTGTTGTTCAATGCGAGAACGGATACTGTCGTCGATGTTGCTATTTCTCCACTCGTTTGTAGCATGAAGTAGTTGCGTTTTGTTGTCTTTGATTTCATTCTCTGCCTTGTATATCTGATCACGAATCAGATCCTGGCGATATTTTATCGTGAAGGCTTGATTCCTTGCTGCTGGGTCGTGCGCTTTAATATTAGTATATTTTGGTAGCAGTCTTTCCTGTAGACATATATTATTAAATATGACCGAAAAAGTAAGATTAATAATTCTAACACGAATTTTCTCAATCTTTCGTACATTTCTTTTCACTGTTGGAGGTAATTCAAAAATCAATTCTCCAAAATTCATTTTTATTTCTAGTCTGACGCGACACTTGAGCGCGTTTCGTAAAACATAATACATTTTCAAAGACTTTACACATACACAACTGAATAGAACTTACATATCTCCGCTTTGTTTATATCTACATTTGAGTGAGGTGGATAGGTGAGGTGGTATTTAATAGGGTATTAATTTCATCAACACAAGACAGAACACGAAACAATGGGTATTGAAATGGAAGTGATTGTAGAAAGCCTATTGGTCCATATTTCTTGATGCTTCTATATTGGAGCGGAGTCTTGAGGTGGGTAGAATATAGTTGTGCATTAATTGGCTGTGGATTGCTGGTGTTGACTTCTTAATGTGCAGTGCCTCGCAAACGTCAAGCCGTCTGCTATCGCTGTATCTATCGATGATTTCTGTGTTGTTTACTAGGATTTCTCTGACGATGGTTTGGTTGTGGGAAGAGATTATATGTTCCTTAATGGAGCCCTGTTACTTATGCATCGTTAAACGCCTAGAAAGAGACGTTGTTGTCTTGCCTATATACTGAGTTTTTTGAGGCTTACAGTCCCCAAGAGGGCATTTGAAGGCATAGACGACGTTGGTCTCTTGTTCTGCTTTGTGTCTGGAGAGTTTCTCATGAGTAGGCAGGCTGTTTTTTTGGTTTTATAGTAAATTGTCAGTTGTATCTTCTGATTTTTGTCTGTAGGGATAACGTTTCTACTAACAATATCTTTCCGGACCCTTTCCTCCGTTTTATGTGCTGTGGAAAAGAAGTTCCTGTAAAATAGTCTAATAGGGGGAATAGGTGCTGTGTTAGTTGTCTCCTCAGAGGATGCATGGTGTTTAACTTTCCTTCTTATAATGTCTTCGACGAAACCATTGGAGAAGCCGTTGTTGACTAGGACCTTCCTTACCCTACAGAGTTCTTCGTTGACTTGCTTCCATTGTGAGCTGTGGCTGAGAGCACGGTCGACATAAGCGTTAACAACACTCCTCTTGTACCTGTCTGGGCAGTCACTGTTGGCATTCAGGCACATTCCTATGTTTGTTTCCTTAGTGTGGACAACTCCGCTCCTTTCCATGACTGTTACATCTAGAAAGGGCAGCTTCCCATCCTTCTCCATCTCGTAAGTGAAACGCAACAAAGAATTCTGCTCAAATGCCTCCTTCAGCTCCTGCAGATGTCTGACATCAGGTACCTGTGTAAAAATGTCGTCAACATACCTGCAGTATATGGCCGGTTTCAAGTTCATGTCGACTAAGACTTTTTGCTCGATGGTACCCATGTAGAAGTTTGCAAACAGGACACCTAGGGGAGAACCCATGGCGACCCCATCTACTTGCTTATACATGTGCCCATCCGGGCTCAAGAAGGGTGCCTCTTTAGTACAAGCTTGGAGTAGTTTCCTTAGAATATTCTCGGGTATGTCAAGAGGAGTACAGGCTGGATCACGATACACTCTGTCGGCTATCATCCCGATTGTCTCATCCACAGGTACGTTGGTAAACAGCGATTCTACATCCAACGAGGCTCTTATCCCTGTGGCCCGTGTGCCCTGCAGTAAGTCAACAAATTCCTTTGGAGACTTCAGGCTGAAGGCGCAAGGGACATAAGGAGTCAGCAAGTCTCTTCAGGTGTTTCCAAGAATTAAATGACTGTCGTTAGAGCGGATTAGCATACAGTGAACTTGGCAGCTTCATCTGTGCTTGCATTGTTAGTGTGGCTCTGACCTCCAGAAGGATAATTCGACACAAGTTACCGCATATAGAAAAGAAGTTACCGCTGTTACTTTTAGAATTTGCTTAAGTGTAAAGATAAAGAAGTGTAAAATGGGGAAGTGGTCTATATACCAGAAAGCGTTTTAGATGTCCTGGCTTAAGGATCCCGTGTTTGAAAAGTGGTTGGCTGAAGTGAAAGAAGATGGAAATAAGGCATATTGTAAAGTTTGTAGAACTGAGATAAAAGCTCATAAAAGGGATTTAAAGAATCGTAGTGAAACATTAAAACACAGAAAAAAATATATCGGAAGGAAGTCATCAGCAGATGAGCATCAAGTCTGTTCTATCAAAGAAGGAAGACAAACTTACTAAATTTGAATGTCGTCTGTCAGTATGTACTGTCGCTATCTAGAAATCTAACATTATGTTTGTAACTCATCTTGTATGTATGTACCTTTACCTGAATAAACATTTGATTTTATTCGATTTGACTAAAACAAAAAATTGGGCTACTCTGCTTGCAAATTCGCTACTTTTTGAACGTCAGCTCGCTACTTTTAGCAATTTGAATCTGGCAACCCTGCCCCAGATACTCAATAGATTTGGTCTTTAACACCACTTTACCCATACTAATTTTCAGATTGTGCTCCTGCAGATGATTCAAAACATTTTTTAATCTAGTATCATTCACCCCACATATCAATATTCTTGCCTAATCAAGTGTCATTCTCCCCTTTGATATTATTTTGTCAACTACAAAGCTAGCCGCACCCTCAATGTTTATGCCTCCTGGCACCCTTAATGCCAGGGGTGTCAGGTGGCACCCCTGGCAGTGCCACCTGACCCATGGCAGGTGGCACTGCCAGGGGTCAGCCACAGGCGGCACCTGGGGTGCGACACTGCCTGGGGTCACCACAGGCGGCACTGCCTGGGGTCAGCCACAGGCGTCACCACAGGCGGCACAGCCTTGGGTCAACACAGGCGGCACTGCCTGGGGTCAGCCACAGGCGGCACTGCCTGGCGTCACCACAGGCGGCACAGCCTTGGGTCAACACAGGCGGCACTGCGTGGGGTCAACCACAGGCGGCACTGCTTGGGGTCACAAGAAGTGGCACTACCTGGGGTCACCACAGGCGGCACTACCTGGGGTCAGCCACAGGAGGCACTGCCTGAGGCCACCACAGGCGGCAATGCCTGGGGTCACCACAGGCGGCACTGCCTGAGGTCACCACAGGCGGCACTAGTAGCAGGGATGACATGCCACAGGTGATTTTTTTTTCTGGGGGAAAAAATCCTCTGTGTGAGCCATGGTTTTCAGGTTCCAATATCCCGCGTGTGAGCCATGGTTTTCAGGTTCCAATATCCCGCGTGTGAGCCAGGGTTTTCAGGTTCCAATATCCCGCGTGTGAGCCAGGGTTTTCAGGTAAATTTGTCAGTCACAGATTTTAGAAGTAAGAAATTCTTATGATGAAAATAATGTCATACAAGTTTGTTAAGAGTTCTTATGGGAGAAATTCAAATTCGTGTTTATGAGCCAGGGTTTTTCAGGTAAATTTTGTCCGTCACGGATTTTAGAAGTTGTTAAAGTTCTTATGATGAAAATAATATCATACGAGTTTGTTAAGAGTTCTTATGATGAAAATAATGTCTTACGAGTTTTGTTAAGAGTTCTTATGGGATTCTTACTTAGAAACTAGTATCTTGCTATATATCTGAATCATTTCACGGCCTTCCCCTGCATCTCCTGCTCGTACATCACACCCCTCCCTCCCCCCCTTACCTCACAATCTCTCGCCGCACCTGTGTTTACTTTAGCCGGTCAGCCAGACTCCGCATGCAGGTCACCTCTTAATCATATCTTATCTTCTCCATAATATCTGGACCGTCCCTCTCATTCATATTGTTCATTCATAGTTCCTTTTTACTAGTCAGTTTTACATATATAAACAAAGTCAGGGTGTAGCTCACGTTCCCGCCTTAGTTTTACTAATACATCTTCTTTAGTATCCAATCATTTTCTTCGAGATTTAAAACACAGCTATTTCAAACGTATTAAAATATAATAATTTTGTTATCGAGCTCCAGCTCCTATCCCCCGCCTTAGTCCCCTGTCGTATAATGATTACTAACAGTCAAATCCCTCTAAAATTTAAAAATAATCATATTTCAAACGTAGCTAAATACAGTAATTTAGTTACCGAGCTCCAGCTCTTGTCCTCCACCTTAGTTCCCTCGCACATCTTCGTTAATACCTAATCAAATTCCCTGAAATTTTATCCCTCTGTATTTCAGACACAGTAAATAAGATCAAGTCAGTTACTGAGCTCCAGTTCTTGTCCCCCACCCTACTTCCCCCTCAAGTTTGTGTTAATATCCTATCAATTCCCCTGAAATTTTTACCCTCTGTGTTTCAGATACAATAAATAAGATCAAGTCAGTAACTGAGCTCCAGCTCTCATCCCCCACCTTACTTCCCTCTCGTGTCTTCGGTATTATCCTATCGAATTCCCTGAAATTTCTACCCTCTGTATTTCAGACGTAGTTTAGTAAATCCAAACAATTATCAAACTCTAGCTCTTGTCCCCCAGCTTAGTTCATTTGTACAAGATCGTTAGTAACAGATCAATTTTCCCAGAAATTTAAAGCAGACATACTTCAAAGTTAGTAAATAAGATCAAGTCAGTTACTGAGCTCCAGCTCTCGTCCCCACCTTAGTTCTCTCTCGTATATTTGTAAATAACCCATCAATTCCCCTGAAATTTTTACCCTCTGTATTTTAGACACCGTAAATAAGATCAAAACAGTTATCGAGCTCCAGCTCTCGTCCCCACCTTAGTTCTCTCTCGTATATTTGTAAATAACCCATCAATTTCCCTGAAATTTTTACCCTCTGTATTTCAGACATAGTAAATATGATGTATACAATTATAAAACTCTAGCTCTTGTCCTCTGTCCAAGTTCACTCCTGTAAATTCATTACTATCAGTCCAAATCCCCCCTGAGATTTAAACACCCAACTACATTTTCAGACATAGTAAATAAAAACCAGTTCAGTTGTAAAATTTCAACTCTTGTCCCCCAGCTTAGTTCATTTGTACAAGTTCTTTATTTCCAACTAAATCACCTGAGATTTAAGATCACCTTACTTCTAACATAGTAAAATTAATCAGGGCATTAGCCAAGCTCCATTTCCTCAGCCTTAGATCATCGAACATAAATATATTCAATCAAGTCCATCTCCAGCCTAACTCTTTATCCGAGTAGTCACATAACCCCGACCTGTGTAATTATCTTTCATCCCCTCTCACATTCCTCTGTCTCATCCAAGTCTCATAAATTTAAATGTAGCTGTTAATTTGCGTTCTTTCCCCGTTCATAGCATATTCTCTGTAGGTTCAGATAAGTACTTAGTGTTACATATTCTCTAGTTCTTTCCATTTTATACAAGACATAAACAACTATTACTGTGTCCCCTATCTTATTTAAACATGACTCATATGTAAATATGCCCAACTCCTTCCATCCATTACAAGTCCTAGCGTATTCACCGCCCAACTCACTACGCTTTTTCTACTTTACATGTTGTAGCATGTTTTCCGCGCATCTTGGTACCAACCCTTACAATCTCTCTCAATCCTTTACACGTCTCAGCATGTTCGCCTCGCATCTCACTACGCTGTCTACTTTACATGTTGTAGCATGTTTTCCGCGCATCTTGATACCATCCCTTACAATCTCTCAATCCTTTACACGTCCCAGAATGTTCCCCCCGCCCAACTTTCTACCCTTTCTTACAATTTTCCTCCATCCCTCCGCTACATGTTCTTACCCGTTCATTACAGTCCACTACATATTCTCTATTCATCTTTGTACTATTTCGTAAAAACTAGTTGTTTCTGTCATTTTAGTAAGTAAGTAGATCATCGTTATTAACAACAACAACAGTAACATTACTAATTCACAGAGAGTTACTACAGAGCATTTAGTAGTTATCCATTTTTCAAATAAGGTCAATATAAATCATTCTAAGACATCTTCGTACAATTAAAGATACTTGCCTGTGCACTAAGTCATTACTTACAGTAGCATCTTAAGGCATTGTTTTCGTAACTCAGCATTATTAAACATACACCTTCATTAGTCAAAGGAAACTTTTCAAGTCATTGTATTCAATATTTCCGTTAAACTTACTACATCATGTCATTATTCGGTTGCATAATTAAGTACTTGTTTTAGTCCCCAATGTAATAAGCAAATTATTCTATTAAGGATAAAGAAATCTTATTTAGAAGAGACATCGATTTTATTACCACATTTTAACATATTCAATTATTCAAGAAATCATATACAGGTATTCAAGAAATCATATACAAGTGTTCAACAAGCAATTGGATTTATTATATATAAAATATTTCCTCTACAAATTGGACAGCATTTCAGAGATAAAAGACAACCGCTGCATGTCACCATATGTTTACATGGTAGTATTACAATATTTATATTTTTATCCATACAAACTCTCCATAAAATATCTTCTTCCCAAGATTGTTCTGTACAGTCCTTGTTTTCAACAGTGCTATTACAAGTCTCCGGTAAAGTTTTTAATCCCAGATCTTCAGGCGTAACTTCTTGTTCCTTTTTATCATCAACTGCTTCATAAATTAAGTCCCGTACCTGTAAATAAATATCTGTACACTCTTGCATATACCTCAACACTATTTCTAGACATCTACTTTGTATAATAAAAGGTAATAAATCTCTGGATTCCTTAAGGTACTCACTTAAAGCATATCTTATACTCTCCACAGGTATTAATTTTTGATGAATCAGATGTTTGAACTTATCCATACCCTCCATTGGGACATTAATTAAGTGGTTGTTCTGGAAACTGGAAAATATTGGAGGGGTGACAGGTAAGCTTCTAACATGGATGAAAAATTTTCTGACTGATAGAAAAATGAGGGCAGTGATCAGAGGCAATGTATCGGACTGGAGAAATGTCACAAGTGGAGTACCACAGGGATCAGTTCTTGCACCAGTGATGTTTATTGTCTACATAAATGATCTACCAGTTGGTATACAGAATTATATGAACATGTTTGCTGATGATGCTAAAACAATAGGAAGGATAAGAAACTTAGATGATTGTCATGCCCTTCAAGATGACCTGGACAAAATAAGTATATGGAGCACCACTTGGCAAATGGAATTTAATGTTAATAAATGCCATGTTATGGAATGTGGAATTGGAGAACATAGACCCCACACAACCTATATATTATGTGAGAAATCTTTAAAGAATTCTGATAAAAAAAGAGATCTAGGGGTGGTTATAGATAGAAAACTATCACCTGAGGACCACATAAAGAATATTGTGCGAGGAGCATATGCCACGCTTTCTAACTTCAGAATTGCTTTTAAATACATGGATGGCGATATACTAAAGAAATTGTTCACAACTTTTGTTAGGCCAAAGCTAGAATATGCAGCGGTTGTGTGGCGCCCATATCTTAAGAAGCACATCAACAAACAGGAGAAGGTGCAAAGACATGCTACTAAGTGGCTCCCAGAACTGAAGGGGAAGAGCTACGAGGAGAGGTTAGAGGCATTAAATATGCCAAAACTAGAAGACAGAAGAAAAAGAGGCGATATGATCACTACATACAAAATAGTAACAGGAATTGATAAAATCGATAGGGAAGATTTCCTGAGACCTGGAATTTTAAGAAAAAGAGGTCATAGTTATAAACTAGCTAAACACAGATGCCGAAGAAATATAAGAAAATTCACTTTCGCAAACAGAGTGGTAGACGGTTGGAACAAGTTAGGTGAGAAGGTGGTAGAGGCCAAGACTGTCAGTAGTTTCAAAGCGTTATATGACAAAGAGTGCTTGTTAAGACGGGACACCACGAGCGTAGCTCTCAACCTGTAACTACACTTAGGTAATTACACACACACACACACACACACACACACACACACACACACACACACACACACACACACACACACACACACACACACACACACACACACACACACACACAGTACCACACATCGTGCCTCACAGGTTTAATAGAATTTTATGACCAGGCAACGAAAATTAGGCAGGAAAGAGAAGAGTGGGCCGACTGCATTTTCCTGGATTGCCAAAAAGCCTTTGACACAGTACCCCATAAAAGGCTGTTAAAAAAGTTGGAGCAACAGGCAGGAGTAAAAGGGAAGGTGCTCCAGTGGATAAGGGAGTACTTAAGCAACAGGAAACAGCGAGTAACGGTGAGGGGGGAGACATCAGAGTGGCGAGATGTCACCAGCGGAGTCCCACAGGGCTCAGTACTTGGACCCATCCTGTTTCTAATATATGTGAACGATCTTCCAGAGGGTATAGACTCATTCCTCTCGATGTTTGCTGATGATGCAAAAGTTATTTGAAGAATCAAGACGGATGAAGATAGACAGAGACTATAGGATGACCTGGATAAACTGGAGGAATGGTCTAGAAAATGGCTGCTGAAGTTCAACTCGGGAAAGTGTAAGGTGATGAAATTAGGCGAAGGGAGCAGGAGGCTGAACACAAGGTATCATCTGGGAGGGGAAATCCTGCAAGAATCAAATAGAGAGAAGGATCTGGGGGTTGATATCACACCGAACCTGTCCCCAGAGGCCCACATCAAAAGAATATCATCAGCGGCATATGCTAGACTGGCCAACATAAGAACTGCCTTCAGAAACTTGTGTAAGGAATCTTTCAGAACCCTGTATACCACTTATGTAAGACCAATCCTGGAGTATGCAGCTCCAGCCTGGAGTCCATACCTAGTTAAACACAAGACAAAGTTAGAGAAGATTCAGCGGTATGCCACCAGGCTCGTCCCGGAACTGAGAGGATTGAGCTACGAGGAAAGGCTAAAGGAACTGAACCTCACATCCCTGGAAAACAGAAGAGTAAGGGGAGACATGATAACCACCTACAAAATTCTCAGGGGAATTGACAGGGTGGACAAAGACAAACTCTTCAGCACGGGTGGGACACGAACATGGGGACACAGGTGGAAACTTAGTACCCAGATGAGCCACAGAGACGTTAGAAAGAATTTTTTCAGTGTCTGAGTAGTTAATAAATGGAATGCACTAGGAAGTGATGTGATGGAGGCTGACTCCATACACAGTTTCAAATATAGATATGATAGAGCCCAGTAGGCTCAGGAATCTGTACACCAGTTGATTGACAGTTAAGAGGCGGGACCAAAGAGCCAAAGCTCAACCCCCGCCAGCACAATTAGGTGAGTACACAAGAGGCAAGTGAAAAAGCTGGAGATGCAGGCCGGTGTGAAGCGGAAGGTACTCCATTGGATAAAGGAGTGCGTAAGCAACAGGAAACAACGAGTCAGTGTGAAGGATGAGTTCTCAGATTGGCGAGACGTTACAAGTGGAGTCCCGCAGGGGTCAGTCGTTGGACCTATACTGTTTCTGATATATGTAAAAGATCTCCCAGAGGGTATAGAATCGTTTCTCTCAATGTTTGCTGATGATGCAAGAATTATGAGGAGGATTGAAACAGAGGATGATAGTAAGAGGCTACAAGATGACCTAGACAGACTGAGTGAATGGTCCAACAAATGGCTGTTGAAGTTCAACCCTAGTAAATGCAAAGTAATAAAACAAGGCAGTGGAAACAGGAGGCCAGACACAGGATACAGAATAGGAGATGAAGTACTTAATGAAACGGACAGAGAGAAAGATCTAGAAGTTGATATCACACCAAACCTGTCTCCTGAAGCCCACATAAAAAGAATAACGTCTGCGGAATATGCGAGGCTGGCTAACATCAGAACAGCGTTCAGAAATCTGTGTAAGGAATCATTCACAATCTTGTACACCACACATGTAAGACCAATTCTGGAGTATGCAGCCCCAGCATGGAGCCCGTACCTTGTCAAGCACAAGACGATGCTGGAAAAAGTCCAATGGTATGCCACTAGACTAGTCCCAGAACTAAGAGGAATGAGTTACGAGGAAAGGCTGCGGGAAATGCACCTTTCGACCCTGGGGGACAGAGAAGGGGAGACATGATCACAACCTACAAAATCCTCAGGGGAATCGACCAGGTCAACAAGGATAAACTATTCAACACTGGCAAACAAGGGGACACAGGTGGAAACTGAGTACGCACATGAGCCACAGGAACAGTAGAAGTAACTTTTTCAGTGTCAGAGTAGTTAACAGATGGAATGCATTAGGCAGTGATGTGGTGGAGGCTGACTCCATACACAGTTTCAATTGTAGATATGCTAGAGCCCAGTAGGCTCAGGAACCTGTACACCGGTTGATTGACAGTTGAGTGGCGGGAACATAGAGCCAAAGCTCAACCCCCACAAGCACAAATAGGTGATTAAACGCACTCAGTCTGTCTGTCTGTCTCTCTCTCTCCCTCTTTCTCGCCCTTCCTCCCTCTCTCTCTCTCCCTCCCTCCCTCTCTCTCTCACTCGCCCTCCATCCCTCCCTCGTCTCTCGCCCTCCCTCGATCCCTTTCTCTCCCTCCCTCGATCCCTCTCTCGCCCACCCTCGATCCCTCTCTCGCCCTCCCTCGATCACTTTTTCGCCCTCCCTCGACCCCTCTCTCGCCCTTTCCCCCCCCCCCCCTCTCTCATACCCGCTCCCTTCCTCTCACCCTCTCCCTATCTCACCCTTCTTCTCTCTCTTGCTCTCTCCATTTACCTAGCTCTTTCTCTCTCTCTCTCTCTCTCTCTCTCTCTCTCTCTCTCTCTCTCTCTCTCTCTCTCTCTCTCTCTCTCTCTCTCTCTCTCTCTCTCTCTCTTCCTCTCTATCTCGCTTTCTCTCCCTTCCTATCTCTCCCTCCCCCTGCCTAACCCTATCAAAACATATCAGGGAGAGGGACAAAATGGCAAGAGGACACACCAGGGACACAGGGAACAGCCAAAGTGACCAAATGAAGGAAATGTTAGCCCAAGTTTTAGAGGAATTCAGGAGGGAGATGCATGAAATGAAGAATACCATTAACATCCTGCAAAGTTAGCTGACAGCAACAAGGGACGAGATCAAATCCCTCACAGAAAAAAATGATGAGGCTGAGCATCATATTATCATCCAAAGGGAAGGTGGATATGCTGCATTGGACGGAAATGCCTCTGTACCTTAAACATTTGCAGAAATACCGTGAAAGAGCTCAAAAGCAATGGACACAGTGAGGGAGATAGCCATGCAAGCAGCTGCCTCACAGGAAGCTGCATGGTGCACCAGTCAGCTGCTGGAAAGAAAAGATCAGTGGTAGCTGTAGGCATCAAAAAACAGGAAGGATCCAATAGGCAAGAATGGAATAGCAAAGACAGAGTGGCTGTAAATGGGATACTGAAGGGAATAAAAGATGGAAGGAACTGAACAAAACATAGAGAAGGTTTTCAGGTTGGGCTGGTACAACAAGGACACAAACCACCTGGTGAAGATAGAGTTTGCAAACAAGATGACGAAGGAGGTTATTCTAAAAAGGAAGAGATATCTTCAGTATGTGGAGGAATACAGGAAAGTATTGCTCTATAGAGACAGGACGAAGGAAGAGAGAGGCAGGGCAGCAGAGGCAAGAAGGAAGCACAGGGTGAGAGGAGTAAACCAGGAAAGCACAGCCCCCAACACAACACTTCCAGAGACAAGAGGGGAACCCACAACCTGCATCCCACCAAAACCACTGGGGAGGGCAACACAACCACCTTCCTCTGCATAGAAACCCTCCCTACCCCTCACCCTACCTGCCCCCTCTCAAATGCTCACACAGCCCTCCCTCCCCCCCCCCCACCCCATTCTGATCAGGTCACTACTCACCCATTCACACCTTGTCCAATCTACCCCCTTTTCCCCCTCCCCCTCCATCCCATACCCTCCCTATCCCTCCTCCACCCTCACCCCATATCCTCCAATTACAACTACCTCGTTACCTAATACCCTACCAGTCCCCCTTCCTTTGATCCCTCACCCTCCACCCTAAAATCCTCTGAGACCCTGTTAACCATCTCACAGATTTTCACACCCCAGGGAACAGCTTCTTCAATCAGCATAACGCTCACCAAAACGGGGGATAAGAGAATGAACAGAAGAAAGTGAGCTTCAAGGGAATGTATACTAACATTGATGGGATTACAAATAAAACAAGTGAACTTGGAGAGTGGGCACTAGAAGAAAACCCAGACATAATAGCACTCACAGAAACAAAGCTAACGAAAACGATAACAAATGGAGTGTTTCCACAGGACTACTATGTAGTGAGGAAAGAGAGAGAAGGAAGAGGAGGAGGAGGAGATGATGTAGCTCTGCGTATAAGAAAAGGTTGGAGTTGTGAGGAGATGGTTATTTAGGGCTGTGAAGATTTCAGTGAATACATAACCGGTACCATAGCAATTGGAGGACAAAAAATTATGGTAGTAGTCATAAATAACAAGCATCCCCACCAGGCAAGAATATGATAGAAACAACATAGCCACCAATAACATAATAGATAGTAGCTTCTGTAGCTAGCAGGAACGAATCCAGAATACTAATCATAGGAGACTTCAACCCAGGGAAGATAGATTGGGAAAACAGAGATCAACATGGAGGACCAGACACATGGAGAGCTCTGCTGCTGAACGTGGTAACAAGAAACTTTCTAAGGCAGCACATCAAGGGACCGACAAGAATGAGAGGAGAGGATGAACCAGCTATGCTTGATCTCATATTTACCCTAAATGAGTCGGTTATAAGGGAAGTTAAGTTGGAAGCCCCCTTGAGAATGAGAGATCACAGTGTACAGATCTTTGAGTACCTGGTTAAGCTAGGAATTATCTCCATAAAAAAAGAACTGGGAAACAAAGTGCTGGAGTACTGAGAGAGAAAATATGAGGAGATGAGAAGTTTCCTAAGGGATATGCCTTGGGACACAGAACTCACAACTAAGTCACTACAAGACATGATAGACTATTTCACCCAAAAGAGTCAGGAGGCAGTAAAAAGGTTTATCCCGGCCCGACAGGAAAAAACCGAGAAGCAAAAGAAGAATCCGTGGTTTAACAGGGCATGTATTAAAGCAAAGGTACTGAACAAAAGGACGTGGAGGAACTTCCAAAATAACAGAACACCAGAAAGCAGAGACATACCATAGAACCAGGAACGAGTATGTTAGTGTGAGAAGAGAAGATAAGAAAAAGTATGAAAATGATGTATCTAATAAAGTCAAGACCGAACAAAAGCTACTCCTCAGTCACATCAGGAGGAAAACAACAGTTAAGAAACAAGGGATGAAATTTAGATCGGGTGAGGACAGGTACACAGAGAATGACAAAGAGGTGTGTGAGGAACTCAACAAGAGGTTCCAGGTGGTCTTCACAATAGAACAAAGAGAGGTGGCAGTAAACCAGGCGGCCGTGGAAGGGTTCGAAATTACAAAAGATGAGGTCAAGAGGCATCTGTTGGATCTGAACGTGAGAAAGGCTGTTCGCTCAGACGGAATCTTACCATGGGTATTGAAAGACTGTGCAGGAGCCCTTTGCTTGCCACTCTCCATAGTGTATAGTAGGTCACTGGAGAAGGGAGACCTACCAGAAATATGGAAGACTGCTAATGAAGTCCCAATATACAAATAAGGTGACAGACAAGAAGCACTGAACTACAGGCCAGTGTCCTTGACTTGTATACCATGCAAGGTGATGGAGAAGATCATGAGAAAAAACCTAGTAACATATTTGGAGAGAAGGGACTTCGTGACAACCCATCAACATGGGTTCTGGGAGGGTAAATCTTGCCTTCCAGGCATAATAAAATAAAGGTAACAAAGATTAAGCAAGAATGAGAAGGATGGGTGGACTGCATTTTTCTGGACAGTCGGAAAGCCTTTGACACAGTACCCCAAAAAAGGCTGATGCCTAAGCTGGAGAAACAGGCAGGAGTAACTGGTAGGGTGCTCCAGTGGCTAAGGGAGTACCTAAGCAATAGTAAGCAGATAGTTACAGTGAAAGGTGAGACCTCAGATTGGAGTGAAGTCACCAGTGGAGTCCCATAGGGCTTTATACTCGGACCTATCTTGTTTCTGATATACGTAAATGATCCCCCAGAGGGTATAGACTCATTCCTCTCAATGTTTGCTGACGACGCCAAAATTATGAGAAGGATTAAGACAGAGGAGGACAGCTTGAGGCTTCAAGCACACTTGAACAAGCTGCAGGAGTGGTCGAACAAATGGTTGTTAAAGTTTAATTCAAGCAAATGTAATGTAATGAAGATAGGTGTAGGGAACAGGAGACCAGATGCAAGGTATCATTTGGGAGATGAAATATTTCCAGAGTCAGAGAGAGAGAGAGAGCGACCTGAGGGTTGATTTCACACCAGACTTATCCCCTGAAGCCCATATCAAGAGGTTAACATCAGCAGCATGTGCAAGGCTGGCTAGCATAAGAACGACCTTTAGAAACTTGTGTAAGGAATCTTTCAGAACTTTGTATACCACATATGTCAGACCAATCCTGGAGTATGTGGCTCCAGCATGGAGTCCATATCGAGTCAAGCATAAGACTAAACTTGAAAAGGTTCAAAGGTTTGCCACAAGACTAGTACCCGAACTGAGGAGTATTAGCTACGAGGAGAGACTACGGGAATTAAACCTCACTTCGCTGGAAGATAGAAGAGTTAGGAGGGACATGATCAGCACATTCTAGATTCTCAGAGGAATTGATTGGGTAGATAAATACAGACTATTTACCACAAGGGGTCACATGCACTAGGGGACACAGATGGAAATTGAGTGCCCAAATGTGCCATAAAGACATTAGATAAAAATTTCGGTGTCAGAGTAGTAGACAAATAAAATGCATGAGTAAATTATGTGGTGGAGGCTGAATTCATACAAATCTTAAAGTGTAGATTTGCTTGAGCCCAGTAGGCTAAGGAACCTGTACATTAGTTGATTGACAGTTCAGAGGCAGGACCAAAGAGCCAGAGCTCAATCCTCACAAGCATAACTAGATAAGTACAACTAGGTAAGTACTCATGTGCACACACACACATGTGCGTGTGCATCCCTCCACACGCTCCACACTCCACACGCTACTGTGGAGGGAACCACCACAACCCAGCTCTCATTTGCTGAAATGCTTAAAAAGAGCCCTGTAGCTAGGTCTGCAGTTAAGGAAGTTGCCATGGAAGTGGCTTCCTCTCAGGAAGCAGCTAGATGTACTAACCGGATGATAGAGATAAAAAGAGCAGTATTAGTAGCAGGCATTAAAGAGCAAAGAGGCACAAGCCCAAAGGATCGGAGAGACAAGGACAAAAACGCAGTTACCGAGATCCTTAAAGAGGTAAGGATGGAGGGGAACTGAACAAAATGTTGAAAAGGTTGTCAGGCTTGGAAAGTACAACAAAGACAGAGACCGAATGATAACGATGGCATTTATGAGCGAAATCACGAAAGAGGAACTGTTAGCAAGGAAGAGCGGTCTAGCAAATGTTCCGAAGTTCAAAAAAGTATTCCTGCAGAGGGATATGACAAGGGAAGAAAGAATACAGGCAGCAGACGCGAGGAAGGAGCGCAGGGAGAGAGAAAAGACTCAGAGTACCACAACCCCGAACCCTACAATCCCAGAGGAAAGTGGGGAACCCTCCTCAAACAGTGCAACAGCCACAGGGAGTGGGGGACCACCCCCACATTCTACCCAACAGACACCCTATCTGACCCATCCCCTGTCAACCCCCCACTAAGTACCCACCTAGGTCACCCTCCTCCCACCCACCCACCCTCCTCCCAATCACCCCCCTCCTCCCACTCACCCCTCTCCCCAGGACCTCCTTTCTCCCCCATCCCCCAAGCCCTCCCTTCTCTCACATGCCTTCCCGTCTCTCCCACCCCCAAGCCCTCCGTTCTCCCCCGCCCCCCTAAGCCCCTCACTCTCCCCCACCTCACCTAAGTCTTCCCTCTCCACCACTCCCCTAAACCCGCCCCTCTTCCTCACCCACCTCAGGCCCTCCTTTTTCCCCCACGCCCCCCAAGCCCTTCCCCCTTATCTCCCCTATCCCCCAAAGCCTCTCCTCCCCCTATGCTCCCCCAACCCTCCCTCTCCCACCCCCACCCCCCAACCCTCCCCCTCTCACTCCCCCAACCCTCCCCCTCTCACTCTCCCCCCCCCTACCCTCCCCCTCTCACCCACCCCCTATCCTCCCCTTCTTCCCCCCCCCCCAAGCCTTCCCTCCTCCACCAGTCTCCCCATGCTAGATCCCCCCAGCTCCCACTCACCCCAGATCCCAAAGGTCCCCCCAGAGGAGAAGCAGATGAGAGTCAGTTTCAGGGCAATGTACTCGAACATAGATGGGATCACAAGCAAGGCAAGTGAACTAAGGGAAAGAGCACAAGAAGTGAACCCAGATGTAATCGGACTCACTGAAACAAAACTCTCTGGAATCATAACGAATGCCGTGTTTCCGCAGGAGTACACAGTAATAAGGAAAGAGAGGGAAGGTAGGGGAGGAGGCGGAGTGGCCCTACTCATAAGAAAGGAATGGAGTTTTAAGGAGATGGCTATCCCGGGCTGTGAGGGGTTCAGAGACTACATAGCAGGCACCATCACAATGGGAGGACCAAGAATAGTAGTAGCAGTATTATAAACCCTCCACCAAATGACAGAAGACCCAGTCAAGAGTACGAAAACAACAACATGGCAGTTAACACTATATTTGAGTGGGCAGCCTCTGCTGTGTGTAGAAATAGTTCCCATCTGCTCATCATGTGCGACTTCAATCATGGAAGGTCTCCCAGGACTGGGAGAACAAGGAACCGCATGGAGGCGAGGATACGTGGAGAGCCAAACTATTGGAGGTGGCGACTAGAACTTTTTTATCCCAGCATGTCAGAGAACCCACAAGGGTGAGAGGCAATGACAAACCAGCGAGACTGACCTAGTCTTCACTCTGAACGACTCCGACATAAGAGAAATCGGTTTTGAGGACCCAGTAAGAATGAGCGACCACAGTGTACTGGTATTTGAGTACCTGATTAAAGAAGGGTTATTGAACTCTAGGAGGGATACCGAAACCAAAAGGTTAACATACCGAAAGGGAAACTATGAGGCGATAAGAAAATTCCTAACAGATATAGCATGGGAAACAGAGGTCAGGGGAAAGACGGCCCAAGATATGATGGATTACATCACGCAGAAGTGCAAGGACGCAGCAAGCAAGTTTGTCCCAGTCCAAAAGAAAAACAGAGAATTGAAGATGAGAAACCCATGGTTTAATCAGAGATGTAGGCTAGCTAAGCAGCAAAGTAAAAGGGCATGGAGAAACTATAGGAATAACAGGACACTGGAGAGCAGGGAAAGATACCAGAATGCCAGGAATGAATGTCAGGATGAGAAGAGAGGCAGAAAGACAATACGAAAATGACATCGCAAGCAAGGCAAAGACTCAGCCTAAATTGATACATAGCCACATCAGGAGAAAAACAACAGTAAATGAGCAGGTAATGAAATTAAGGATAGGGGCAGAAGGATTCACTACAAATGACAAGGAAGTGTGTGAGGAATTGAATAAGAAATTCCAGGAGGTCTTCACCTTAGAGCAAGGAGAAATTCCAGAGATAAGAGAGGGAATAGCTAACCAGGAATCACTGGAAGAGTTTGAGATTACCAGCGGGGAAGTAAGGAAGTGTTTACTAGAGTTGGATGTGACAACGGCTATAGGCCCAGATGGAATCTCCCCTTGGATACTAAAGGAAGGAACAAGAGAACTGTGCCTACCACTCTCCATAGTATATAACAAATCACTGGCAACAGGGGAACTGCCAGATATTTGGAAAACAGCTAACGTAGTCCCGAAATACAAGAAAAAAGATAGACAGGAGGCACTGAACTACAGGCCAGTGTCCCTAACCTACATACCATGCCAGCTGATGGAGAAGATTGTGCGAAAAAAGCTAGTGGAGCATCTGGAGCGAAGGAACTTTGTAATACAGCATCAACATGGGTTCACGGATGGCAGGTCCTGCCTCACAGGGTTACTTGAATTCTACGACCAGGCAACAAAAATATGGCAAGAATGAGAAGGGGGGGGGGAAGGCAGACTGCATATTTTTTGATTGTCAGAAAGCCTTTGATACAGTGCCACAAAAGAGGCTAGTGAGAAAGCTGGAGATGAAGGCTGGAGTGAAAGGGAAGGTACTCCATTGGATAAAGGAGTACCTAAGCAACAGGAGACAACGAGTCTGTGTGAGGGGTGAGGTCTCAGATTGGCGAGACGTTACAAGTGGAGTCCCGCAAAGATCAGTCCTTAGACTTATACTGTTTCTGGTATATGTAAATGATCTCTCAGAGGGTATAGATTCGTTCCTCTCAATGTTTGCCGATGATGCAAAAATTATGAGGAAGATTGAAACAGAGGATGATAGTAGGAGGCTACAAAATGACCTAGATAGACTGAGTGAATGGTCCAACAAATGGCTGTTGAAGTTCAACCCGAGTATATACAAAGTAATGGAACTAGGAAGTGGAAACAGGAGGCCAGACACAGGATACAGAATAGGAGATGAAGTACTTAATGAAACAGACAGAGAGAAAGATCTAGGAGTTGATATCACACCAAACCTGTCTCCTGAAGCCAACAAAAAAAGAATTACGTCTGCAGCATATGCGAGGCTGGCTAACATCAGAACAGCATTCAGGAACCTGTGTAAGGAATCATTCAGAATCTTGTACACCACATATGTAAGACGAATCCTGGAGTATGCAGCCCCAGCATGGAGCCCGTACCTTGTCAAGCACAAGACGAAGCTGGAAAAAGTCCAAAGGTATGCTACTAGACTAGTCCCAGAACTAAGAGGCATGAGTTGTGAGGAAAGGCTGCGGGAAATGCACCTTACGACACTGGAAGACAGAAGATTAAGAGGGGACATGATCACAACCTACAAAATCCTCAGGAGAATCGACCAGGTAAACAAGGATAAACTATTCATCACTGGCGGGACGCGAACAAGGGGGACACAGGTGGAAACTGAGTACCCACATGAACCACAGAGACGTTAGAAGTAACTTATTCAGTGTCACAGTAGTTAACGGATGGAATGCATTAGGCAGTGATGTGGTGGAGGCTGACTCCATACACAGTTTTAAATGTAGATATGATAGAGCCCAGTAGGCTCAGGAGCATGTACACCAGTTGATTGACAATTGAGAGGAGGGACCAAAGAGCCAAAGCTCAACCCTCGCAAGCACAAATAGGTGAGTACACACACACACACACACACACACATATAAACCCAGACATAATAGCACTCATAGAAACAAAGCTAACGAAAACCATAACAAACGTAGTGTTTCCACAGGGCTACTCTGTAGTGAGGAAAGAGAGAGAAGGGAGAGGAGGAGGTGGTGTAGCTTTGCTATAAGAGAAGGTTGGAGTTTTGAAGAGATGGTAATTCAGAACTGTGAAGGTTTCAGTGACTACATAGCAGGCACCATAGCAACTGGAGGACAGAAAATTATAGTAGTAGTCATATTTAACCCCCCATCGAACGACAGAAGACCCAGACAGGAATATGATAGAAACAACTTGGCCACCATCAATATAATAGAGAGAGCAGCTTCTGTGGCTAGCAGAAACGGATCCAGACTACTAATCATGAGAGACTTCAACCATGGTAAGATAGATTGTGGGAACAGAGACAAACATGGAGGACCAGACACATGGAGAGCTAAGCTGCTGGGGTGGTAACAAGAAACTTTCTAAGTCAACACGTCAAGGGATGAACACGTAATTCTCTCACAAGAATGAGAGGAGGGGATGAACCAGCCTTGCTTGATCTGATATTTACCCTAAATGAGTCGGATATAAGGGAAGTTAAGTTGGAAGCCTCCTTGGGAATTAGTGATCATAGCGTATTGAGCTTTGAGTACCTGGTTGAACTAGGAATTATCACCCTCAAAAAAGAACTGGGAAACAAAGGTATTGCGTGCCGAAAGGGAAACTATGAGGAGATGAATAAATTCCTAAGGGATTTACATTGGGACACAGAACTCAGAACCAAGTCCGAACAAGTCATGATGGACTATGTCACCCAAATGTGTCAGGAGGCTGTCAGCAGGTTTTTCCCAGCCCGACAGGAAAAAAAACAGAGCAGCAAAAGAATAATCCGTGGTTAATAGTGAATGTATGAAAGAGAAAGAGCTGAACAAAAGGACATGGAGTAACTTCCGTACTAACAGAACACCAGAAAGTAGAGAGATATACTAGAGAACCAGGAACGAGTATATTAGTGTGAGAGGAGCAGCTGAGAAAAGGTATGAATATGATATAGCTAAAAAAGCCAAGACCGAACCAAAGCTACTACACAGTCACATCAGGAGGAAGACAACAAGTGAAGGAACAGGTGATGAAACTTAGGGTGGGCGAGGACAGGTACACAGAGAATGTACAAAGAGGTGTGTGAAGAACTCAACAAAAGGTTCCAGGAGGTCTTTACAATAGAACAGGGAGAAGTCACTGCGCTAGGAGAGGTGGCAGCAAACCAGGTGACCTTGGAAAGGTTCTAAATTACAAGAGATGAGGTCAAAAAGCACCTATCGGAGCTGGATGTGAGAAAAGTTGTTAGGCCTGACAAAATCTCACCATGGGTATTGAAAGAGTGTGCAGGAGAATTTTGCTTGCCGCTCTCCATAGTGTATAGTAGGTCACTGGAAACTGGAGACCTACCAGAAATATGGAAGACTGCTAATGTAGTATCAATATACAAAAAGGGTGACAGACAAGAGGCACTGAACTACAGGCCAGTGTCCTTAACTTGAATACCATGCAAGGTGATGGAGAAGATTGTAAGAAAAAACCTAGTAACACATCTGCAGAGAAGATACTTCGTGACATCCCATCAACATGGGTTCAGGAAGGGTAAATCTTGCCTTAAAGGCTAGATAGAATTCTACGATCAGGTGACAAAGATTAAGCAAGAAAGAGAAGGGTGGGCGGACTGCATTTTTTTGGACTGTTGGAAAGCATTTGACACAGTACCCCATAAAAGGTTGATGTATAAGCTGGAGAAACAGGCAGGAGTAACTGGTAGGGCGCTCCAGTGGATAGGGAGTACCTAAGAAATAGGAAGCAGAGAGTTACAGTGAGGGGTGAGACCTCAGTATAGCGTGAAATCACCAATGGAGTCCCACAGGGCTCTGTACTCGGACCTATCCTGTTTCATATATACGTAAATGATCTCCCAGAGGGTATAGACTCATTCCTCTCAATGTTTGCTGACGACGCCAAAATTATGAGAAGGATTAAGACCGAGGAGAACAGCTTGAGGCTTCAAGAAGCCCTGGACTAGCTGCAGGAATGATCGAACAAATGTACTGTTAGAGTTAAACCCAAGCAAATGTAATGTAATGAAGATAGGGGTAGGAAGCAGGAGACCAGATACAAGGTATCATTTGGGAGATGAAATACTTCAAGAGTCAGAGAGAGAGAGAAAGACCTGGGGGTTGATATCACGCCAGATCTGTTCCTTGAAGCTCATATCAAGAGGATAACATCAGCAGCATATGCCAGGTTGGCTAACATAAGAACGGCCTTTAGAAACTTGTGTAAGGAATCTTTCAGAACATTATATATCACATTTGTCAGACCAATCCTGGAGTATGCGGCTCCAGCATGGAGTCCATATGTAGTCAAGCATAAGACTAAACTGGAAAAGGTTCAAAGATTTGCCACCAGACTAGTACCCGAGCTGAGAGGTATGAGCTACGAGGAGTGACTACGGGAATTAAACCTCAATTCGTTGGAAGACAGAAGAGTTAGGGGGACATGATCACCACATTCAAGATTCTCAAGGGAATCGACAGGGATGATAAAGACAATCTATTTACCACAAGGGGCACACGCAGTATGGGACACAGGTGGAAACTGAATGCCCAAATGAGCCACAGAGATATTAGAAAGAACTTTTAAGTGTCAGAGTGGTTGACAAATGGAACGCATTAGGAAGTAATGTGGTGGAGGCTGACTCCATACACAGTTTCATGTGTTGATATGATAGAGCCCAATAGGCTCAGGAACCTGTACACCTGTTGATTGACGGTTGAGAGATGGGACCAAAGGACCAGAGCTCAACCCCCGCAAGCACAACTAGGTGAGTACACACACACACACACACACACACACACACACACACACACACACACACGCAAGGAAACTAGGAGCTTAAAATTGTGACCAAAGGACAAGAGGTCCGGGAAAGGAGACTTGATTACAGGAAAGGGGACTACAGAAGGATAAGGGACTACCTGGGAGAAGTGCAGTGGGAGGAAGAACTTAGAGGAAAAACAGTGCAAGGTATGATGAACCAAGTCATATTGAAATGCAAGGAGGCTGAAGAGAGATTTATTCCAACAATAAAGAGAAAAAGCAGGAGGGAATATAATAACCCATGGTTTAATAGACAGTGTCAGGAAGCAAAGGTGAGAAGCAGGAGGGAGTGGAGGAAGTACAGAAGACAAAGGACAGAGGAAAACAGGATTAGATGTAACAGAGCTAGGAATGATTACATTAACATAAGACGAGTGTCGGAAAGAAATTATGAGAATGATATTGCAGTCTAAGCGAAAAAGCAACCTAAATTACTACATAGCCATATAAGAAGGAAGATGTCGGTAAATGACCAAGTGACAAGACTGAGGAAAACAGAAGGGGCATATACAGAAAGCGACAAGGAAATCTGCGAGGTACTGAATGCAAATTTCCATGGAGTGTTCACAACCGAGCCTGAGCAGCTCCCATTGTTAGAAGCGATTACCCTAGATGAAAGATTATCAGATATAGAGGTGACAGCAGAGGAGGTAATGAAACAAGTTGACAACACTGGATGCAAATAAAGCTGTTGGACCAGACAAAGTATCACCGTGGATACTTAAAGAGGCAGCGCAGGCTCTCAGCGTGCCTCTGGCAATGATCTTTAATGAGTCACTTATGTCGGGAGAATTGCCTAGTTGCTGGAAGGAGGCAAATGTCGTACCGATTTTCAAGAAAGGTGATAGGGAGGAGGCACTTAACTACAGACCCGTATCACTGACAAGCATCCCCTGCAAAATACTTGAAAGAATAATTAGGCTAAGACTTGTTGAGCACCTGGAGAGCATTGGGTTTGTAAACAAGCACCAACATGGGATCTGGACAGGGAAATCATGCCTAACAAACCTTTTAGAATTCTATGATAAAGTAACAAGGATAAGGCAGGACAGAGAAGGCTGGGCAGACTGCATATTTCTTGACTGCCAAAAGGCCTTTGATACAGTACCGCACATGAGACTGCTATACAAACTTGAGAGGCAGGCAGGAGTAAGCGGAAAGGCCCTAGTATGGGTGAAGAACTACCTAACAGGAAGGAGCCAGAGGGTAATGGTAAGGGGCGAGAAGTCGGACTGGCGAACAGTAACAAGTGGAGTACCTCAAGGGTCGGTACTGGGACCAATCCTCTTTCTAATTTATGTAAATGATATGTTTACAGGAGTGGAATCATACATGTCAATGTTTGTGGATGACGCAAAATTAATGAGAAGAGTTGTGACAGACGAGGATTGTAGGATCCTCCAAGAGGACTTAAACAGGTTGCAGAGATGGTCAGAGAAATGGCTACTGGAGTTTAACACCAGTAAATGTAAAGTTATGGAAATGGTATCAGGTGATAGGAGATCAAAGGGACAGTACACAATGAAGGGGAACAGCCTACCTGTAACGATTCGAGAAAGAGACCTGGGAGTGGATGTGACACCTAATCTAACTCCTGAGGTACATATAAATAGGATAACGACAGCAGCGTACTCTACACTGGCGACAATTAGAACTTCATTCAGAAACCTAAATGAGGAGGCTTTTAGTGCGCTTTTCACTGCCTACGTGAGACCCGTCTTAGAGTATGCCGCGCCATCATGGAGCCCCCACCTGAAGAAACACATAAAGAAACTGGAGAAGGTTCAGAGGTTTGCAACGAGTCTTGTCCCAGAGTTACGAGGGATGGGATATTGAGAGCGTCTGCAGGAACTGAACCTTACGACACTAGAGAAAAGAAGGAAGAGAGGAGATATGATAGGGACATATAAAATACTCAGGGGAATTGACAAAGTGGAAATAGATGAAATCTTCACACGAAATAATAACAGAACGAGGAGACATGGGTGGAAACTGGAAATTCAGATGAGTCACAGATGTTAGGAAGTATCCTTTCTTTTAGCGTGAGAGTAGTGGAAAAATAGAATGCACTTGGGGAACAAGTTGTGGAAGCAAATACTATTCATACTTTTAAAACTAGGTATGATAGGGAAATGGGACAGGAGTCATTGCTGTAAACAACCGATAGCTGGAAAGGCGGGATCCAAGAGTCAATGCTCGATCCTGCAAGCACAAATAGGTGAGTACAAATAGGTGAGTACAAATAGGTGAGTACACACACACACACAACGAGAGCGGATAACGATAGTTCACGACTGTTGATAGTCGGCGACTTCAACTTGAAGTCCATAGACTGGGAAGCATATGAAGCTAAAACAGAAGATTTCTGGACGTGTAAATTTGTAGACCGCATCCTGGAAACATTCTTGTATCAACATGTTAAACAAGCTACGAGGATGAGGGAAGGGGACGTTCCCTCCATGCTTGATGTGATATTTACCAGGAAGGAGGAAGAAATATTTGACATTCAGTACCTTCCTCCCTTGGGTAAAAGTGATCATGTCTTTTTGGGAATAAATTATGCAATGCGTTATAATCTGGAACAAAATATGAAGGTTAATGCAATTGAAAAACCTGACTTAGGAGAGGACATTATGGGAACCTTAGATAAAATTTTAGTGAGTATAATTGGACAGACTTGTTGCTAGGCAAGGAAGTGAATGAGATGTATGTCACGTTTTGTGAAATATATGATAAAGGCACAAAAAAATTTATACCAAAACAGAGAAGCAGAACTAGGAAACAGGATTGGATCAACAGAAAGTGCGAGAGGGCCAGAGACCAAAAGAAACAAAAATGGAATCAATACAGGAAGAGGCCAAACCCACAAACATACCAGCGATACAAAGATGCGAGAAACAACTACACGGAAGTGAGGAGAGAGGCAGAAAGAAATTTTGAAAAGGGGATTGCAGACAAATGTAAAACAGAACCAGGTCTATTCTATAAATTCATAAACAGCAAATTACAGGTAAAGGATAATATTCAGAGGTTGAAAATGGGAAATAGATTCACGAAAAATGAAAAGGAAGCGTGTGAATCATTAAACGAAAAGTTCCAAAGTGTGTTTGTACAAAATGAAATCTTCAGGGAACCAGATACAATAAGAATTCCAGAGAACAACATAGAGCACATAGAGGTGTCTAAAGATGAAGTGGAAAAAATGCTCAAGGAGCTAAATAAGAACAAAGCAGTTGGTCCAGATGGAGTTTCACCATGGGTTCTGAGAGAATGTGCACCTGAGCTCAGCATTCCTCTTCAACTGATTTTTCAGGCATCCCTGTTTACAGGAGTTGTAGCTGATGTGTGGAAAAAGGCTAACATAGTTCGAATCTACAAAAGTGGAAGCAGGGAAGACCCTCATAATTATAGACCGGTATCATTTACAAGTGTAATACTCAAAATATTTGAAAAATAATTAAAACTAAATGTGTAGAACACCTGGAGAGAAATGATATAATATCAGACAGACAGTATGGTTTTCGATCTGGAAGATCCTGTGTATCGAATTTGCTCAGTTTCTACGATCGAGCAACAGAGATTTTACAGGAAAGAGATGGTTGGGTTGACTGCATCTATCTGGACCTACAAAAGGCTTTCGATAGAGTTCCACTTAAGAGGTTGTTCTGGAAACTGGAAAATATTGGAGGGGTTACAGGTAAGCTTCTAACATGGATGAAAAATTTTCTGACTGATAGAAAAACGAGGGCAGTGATCAGAGGCAATGTATCGGACTGGAGAAATGTCACAAGTGGAGTACCACTCCACTTGTGGAACCCTGGAGAACAGGGTTCAGTTCTTGCACCAGTGATGTTTATTGTCTACATTAATGATCTACCAGTTGGTATACAGAATTATATGAACATGTTTGCTGATGATGCTAAGATAATAGGAAGGATAACAAACTTAGATGATTGTCATGTCCTTCAAGATGACCTGGACAAATTAAGCATATGGAGCACCACTTGGCAAATAGAATTTAATGTTAATAAATGCCATGTTATGGAATGTGGAATAGGAGAACATAGACCCCACACAACCTATATATTATGTGAGAAAACTTTAAAGAATTCTGATAAAGAAAGAGATCTAGGGGTGGTTCTAGATAGAAAACTATCACCTGAGCAAAGAAAGAGATCTAGGGGTGGTTCTAGATAGAAAACTATCACCTGAGGACCACATAAAGAATATTGTGCGAGGAGCCTATGCCACACTTTCTAACTTTAGAATTGCTTTTAAATACATGGATGGCGATATACTAACGAAATTGTTCACGACTTTTGTTAGGCCAAAGCTAGAATATGCAGCGGTTGTGTGGTGCCCATATCTTAAGAAGCACATCAACAAACTGGAAAAGGTGCAAAGACATGCTACTAAGTGGCTCCCAGAACTGAAGGGCAAGAGCTACGAGGAGAGGTTAGAGGCATTAAATATGCCAAAACTAGAAAACAGAAGAAAAAAAGGTGATATGATCACTACATACAAAATAGTAACAGGAATTGATAAAATCGATAAGGAAGATTTCCTGAGACCTGGAACTTTAAGAACAAGAGGCCAAAGATTTAAACTAGCTAAACACAGATGCCGAAGAAATATAAAAAAATTCACTTTCGCAAACAGAGTGGTAGACGGTTGGAACAAGTTAGGTGAGAAGGTGGTGGAGGCCAAGACAGTCAGTAGTTTCAAAGCGTTATATGACAAAGAGTGCTGGGAAGACGGGACACCACGAGCGTAGCTCTCATCCTGTAACAACACTTAGGTAATTACACACGAAATGTTGGTGAACGACCAAGTGACAAGACTAAGGAAAACAGAGGGGGCATATACTGAAAGTGACAAGGAAATCTGCGAGGCACTGAATGCCAGCTTCCATGGAGTGTTCACTACCGAGCCTGAGCAGTTCCCATTGTTAGAAGAGATTACCCTAGATGAAAGACTATCTGATATAGAGGTGACAGCAGAGAAGGTAATGAAACAGTTGACAACACTGGATGCAACTAAAGCAGTTGGACCAGACAAACTATCTTCGTGGATACTAAAAGAAGCAGCACAGGCTCTCAGTGTGCCTCTGGCAATGATCTTTAATGAGTCACTTATGTCGGGAGAATTGCCCATTTGCTGGAAGAAGGCAAATGTCATACCGATTTAAAAGAAAGGTGATAGGGAGGAGGCACTTAACTATAGACCTGTATCACTGACAAGCATCCCCTGTAAAATACTTGAAAGAATAATTAGGCTTCGACTGGTTGCAAACCTGGAGAACGTTAGGTTTGTGAACAAACATCAACATGGGTTCTGGAAAGGGAAAACGTGACTAACCTTATGGAATTCTATGATAAAATAACGAGGATAAGACAGAACAGAGATGGTTGGGCAGACTGCATATTTCTGGACTGCCAAAAACCCTTTGATACAGGACCGCACATTAGACTGCTGGTCAAGCTCGAGAGGCAGGCGGGGGTGGGAGGAAAGGCTCTAGCATGGATAAGGAACTCCCTAACAGGAAGGGGCAAAGAGTTACGGTAAGGGGTGAGATGTTGGACTGGCGAACAGTATCGAGTGGAGTACCTCAAGGAACTGTGCTGGGACCAATTCTATTTCTAATATATGTTACCGACATGTTTACAGGAGTAGAGTCCTACATGTCGATGTTCGCAGATGACGCAAAGTTGATGAGAAGAGTTGTGACAGATGAGGATTGCAGGATCCTCCAAGAGGACCTGAACAGGTTGTAGATATGGTCAGAGAAATGGCTATTGGAGTTCAACACGAGCATATGTAAAGTTATGGAAATGGGACTATAGGTAATAGGAGACCAAAGGGATAGTACACAATGAAGGGGAACTGCCTACCTGTGACAACGCGAGAAAGAGACCTGGGTGTGAACGTAACACCTAACCTATCCCCTGAAGCACATATAAATAGGATAACGACAGCAGCGTTCTTTACACTGGCAAAAGTTAGAACATCATTCAGAAACCTAAGTAAGGAGGCATTTAGGGCACTTTACTCTGCCTATGTGAGGCCAGTTCTAGAGTATGCCGCCTCATCGTGGAGTCCTCATCTGAAGAAGCATATATGGAAACTGGAAAAGGTTCAGAGGTTTGCAACGAGACTTGTCCCAGAGTTACGAGGGATGGGGTATGAGGAGCGCCTGAAGGAACTGTGCCTTACGACACTAGAAACGAGAAGGGTGAGGGGGACATGATAGCAACGTATAAAATACTCAGGGGGATTGACAGAGTGGACAGAGACGAAATGTTCACACGGAATAGTAACAGAACAAGGGGACATGGGTGGAAGCTGGGAACTTAGATGAGTCACAGGGATGTTAGGAAGTTTTCCTGTAGCATGAGAGTAGTATGAAAATGGAATGCACTTGGGGAACAGGTTGTGGAAGCAAATACTATTCATAATTTTAAAACTAGGTATGATAGGGAAATAGGACCGGAGTCATTGCTGTAAACAACCGATGCTCGAAAGGCGGGATCCAAGAGTCAATGCTCGATCCTGCAGACACAAATAGGTGAGTACACACTCATCTTTGTGGAACATCTGGATATTCTGGATTTATGATATAGGAATATCTGGAGTGGAAGAACTTTGTATCACAACATCAGCATGGGTTCAGGGATGGCAGATCATTCCTCACAGGATTGATTGAATTCAATGACCAGGCAACAAAAATCAGGCAAGGAAGAGAGAGCCAGGCAGACTGCATATTTTGGGAATGCCAGAAAACCTTTGACACAGTAGGGGAAGGTACTCCACTGGATAAGGGAGTACCTAAGTAACAGAAGACAGAGAGTCACTGTGAGAGGTGAGGGTTCGGAGTCGTGAGGTATCACCAGTGGAGTCCCCACAGGGAGCAGTTCTTGGGACTATAATGTTCCTAATATACGTAAATGATCTCCCAATGGGAATAGACTCGTTCCTCTCAATGTTTGCAGATGATGCAAAAATTATGAGAAGGATTAAGACAGAGGAGGATAGTATGAGGCTACAAGATGACCTAAACAAACTAAAGGAAAGATCAAACAAATGGCTACTAAAATTTAACCCAAGTAAATGAAGGGTAATGAAACTGCGGGATGGAAATAAGAGGCCAGACACTGGATTCCGAATGGGAGATGAAGTCCTTCACGAAACGGACAGAGATTAAGCTTTGGGAGTTGATACCACATCAAGACTCAGTTTACATTAATTGGTCATTTCAAAATTTTTCAATGTCAACCAATATTATTTTACTAGTTGTATATGAAAAATGCTGAAATTAACCCAAGTTTCAGTACTGCAGCGTAAATAGAAAGGGAGATTTTTTGTTTTTTTCAACGTTTTTTACACATTTTCAAGTCCACACTTCAGAACACACGTTTCAGATATAATTATTCTGTGACACTTTTCTGACACATTAGCATATAATAAAGGACCTTGAGATATAGAATTTCCAAAACATCTTTAGTTTTCCTAATACAAATGTTCAAAGTTCCCAAATTTTTTTTTGCAAATATGGCATGTTTATTGCTATTATAAAATCAATAAATGAACTTGGAGAAAAATGAAAGCCCCCCAATGTAGAGACATGCCCTCCACATATACTGTGTAAGTTTCATGTAAATTGAATAAAAAATGAATCAGTTTTGTAAACGTTTGTGTCAACTGAAAAAAAACTGAAATGAATAAAGTCTAAGGTTCTAAAATCTGTGGCTGAGGTTGACATCAACCAATTTTCTCCAAAATTGGCATCCTTACAGATAGGCTTACGTACAGTCAGGTGTGTGTAAGTTTGATGCAAATCGCCCGAAAAAAAACAAAAAAAAATTCTTAAATTTTGTTTTCAATTAAACTAATTATAATATTTGTTTAATATATACTATTGTGATAGCAATGAGTCATAGCTATAATTTCAGTTGACACTTTTGATTGATAATCGATTTTGACCATTTTGGTATAATTTTCACAACTACTTCAATATTTTTTTTCTCCCTTCCTATTTACGCTACGATGCTGAAACCTGGACTAGATGAAACACTTTTCATATAGAACTTGTCAAAAAAGTTTGATTGAAATCGAACGAGTTTTCATTTGTTGCATTTTTAGGGCAAATTGGAACCTAAGGCCCCCTTAAGACACAAATTGCAATCTTGTTATTTGCAGCCCTCTACAATATAAATCAATAGCAACAATTTGCAAAGACACTCCTACCTCTACAAGATGCTCATTCGGCCAACCCTTGAATACCCGTACACCCCACTCACTCTGGCAAAGAAATCGAACATGCTGAAACTGCAACGGGTCCAGAACAGGGAACTCAGATTTGTGGCAAATGTGTCACTCTTAGACAGTGTGCGCATAGAAGACCTTCATACCTGTGGGATATTTGGGGCTTGATTCTGATTATTTAATTATTAATGTAGTAAATTAAATTACGAAGGACCACCCGCTTTTAAAGTAAAGAGGGAAACTGAGAATTTCTGATCATTAGATAATTCCTAGATGAAACCAGTGATTATGGATAAAACTAGAAAGCATGATCATAATAATAATTAATGGGCTGTATTATTAAATGAAACAAACCTCAAACACCTACATTGGGGGGTTATTACTGGAGGTAAGTACGTCCAGAAATTAGTGTGGTTCGTTCACTAATTCAATTAATAATAATCTAATCCTATAAGATAATGTTGAAACTAATCTCATTAGCATAGAGAGGAATATAAAATATGAGCATAATAATGAATTACAGTAAATCACACATTAATCTCAAAACATTCTGCATAAATATATATTGCAACAGAATAGTAAAAGGAAATAAATCTTAGCTTGATGAAGATTCCTTTAGTAAGCCATAGAAGTCCTCTTATTCTCCAGACTCGGTACACTGATGAGTGGAACGGGTTAACATGGGGGAAGGCAGCATGAGGAATTCTTCTCTCGTGCTGCAAGATAAATAATTTCCAGTAACAACTGATTTAACTACTCAATTTATATTCAAAAATATTAAGATTTTACAGGTGATAAATTTTAATTACCTGTTATTAGGTGTTATCGCGCTTCTTAACGAACAATCACCCTGCTATCATCAATCTTCTACCTGATGCATCAAACAAAAGAATACTTAGCTGTGGGCACTGTATAAGTATTAAGATTGCCGTATTTCGCATCCCAGGCTCCGGTGAACCTATCCTGGATAGTGATGCGCTTCAGTTGGCTGATCACGTGTCGTCAGGAACCAAGTCAAAGGGCTCCTTATTTAACACCAGCACTAGTTAAAGATATTATCTGCAAGGTTATTCACGCCTCACAGTGGCGACTTTCATCTGAGGATGGATAACACCTGCCCTATTTGCTGGGCAATGGCGTCTTCTTATGAGTACGGTAAGCGCAGGTCTGCTTCCTTTCGGCTCTGCACGTGTCCGCGTACTGAGGAGGATGGCGTCCCTCAAACCCACGCCGAGTCGGCGTTCATAAAACAAATTATTGTCTCGAACATTAATATTTCTCGCATTTGCGCTTGAAACGTTAAAGACTGGACGGGTTTATTATTTAGAGGAACAAAATATTGTTATTTACCAATTTAAGAATAGTAAATATATAAGGGAGAGGAATTAATGTCTCCCCATGGCATTCATTGATGACGTTAACTCTATCGCGAGGTAGACGCTATGATTCTAACGCTCTATTCGGCTTTTAGTTAGAGAACAATTCGTCTGCAATCAGTTGTCAAACAGAATGCTTTAATTATGGAGAATCGTATTTAATTCTCACACAAATTGGATATAATGTGTTTACTGTAAGGAAATCTGACGCAATACTGGCGTCAGATGACGTGAGAATTCTAGCCTACTGCACAGATGAATTATTAGTACATGAGAATTCTACGTGTTGTTAATTTTACTTACTACAATATTTAGTATGGTTAGTAATAAGTAATGAGAATACAACAATGTGGTATTCGGTGTTGGAAATATCCAACAATACCACACTGAGGATCGACCCACTGAACGTTCGCCTGAATCGCCTCTCAATCAAACAGCTATATAAAATGAAAAGTATGTACATGCCAAATCGTGAGGACCCCGTTGTTGTCCTCAACACAACGAATTACGCTATGCTCGACCAGCCCCACAGATCGAGGAGGATGTCCCTCCAACAAAGGGTTAGAAGATACATCCACGACAGAGCCTACCCCAGGCCCTGGTTGATACCTGGTTGATGGGGTTCTGGGAGTTCTTCTACTCCCAAAGCCCGGCCCGAGGCCAGTTTTGACTTGTGAGAGTTTGGTCCACCAGGATGTTGCTTGGAGCGGCCGGCAGGCCCACATACCCACCACAGCCCGGTTGGACCGGCACTCCTTGGAGGAATAAATCTAGTTTCCTCTTGAAAATGTCCACGGTTGTTCCGGCAATATTTCTTATGCTTGCTGGGAGGACGTTGAACAACCGCGGACCTCTGATGTTTATACAGTGTTCTCTGATTGTGCCTATGGCACCTCTGCTCTTCACTGGTTCTATTCTACATTTTCTTCCATATCGTTTACTCCAGTCCGTTGTTATTTTACTGTGTAGATTTGGTACTTGGCCCTCCAGTATCTTCCAGGTGTATATTATTTGATATCTCTCTCGTCTTCTTTCTAGTGAGTACATTTGGAGGGCTTTGAGCCCAGGATCTTAAGCAACCTACCACAAGAGGATGAATGGCATCCGCCAGCCCCACTGTACACCTAAGTCCTACGACCTGAAACTCACCGATTAAGGATTTAATAACTCCACTCAACCACCAACAACTGATTCAAAAACAAGCACAGCTCTCCAGGAAAAGCGGCGAGTAGCTACTTAATCAACCACCACCTGTTTTATGGCTACTCACCGCCAGCTGATCAGGGAAAAAAAAACAAAAAAAAACGAGCCTACTACTAACCACCATATATCACCTACACTTTCATCCATCACTTCTCATTACAATCAACCCCAAAGTGGTTGGGCCACTTAACTGTAACCCCCCTCCTCTCCTTCACACCCTAATCCTTTTCAAGTTTTCCTACATCCTCCCGCATCCTTCTGTTCCCGACTTACCAGTCCTATGGTCTTCAAACTCGGAAACTCCTACAGCCCCCCTGCAGTAAGATTGCAATGTCTAGGAGGGCTAATGATAACACTGATAACCCACTTGCAATTCCACGTTAACACTTCGTCCCATGGACGACAAAATCCTAATGATTAAATCTTTATTCTAATGCTTGAGAGCAAATACGTTAATTAAGAACATAAGAACAAAGGTAACTGCTGAAGGCATATTGGCCCATACGAGGCAGCTCTTATTTATAACCACCCAATCCCACTCATATACTTGTCCAACCCGCGCTTGAAACAGACAAGGGACCGCACCTCCACCATGTTACGCGGCAATTGGTTCCACAAATCAACAACCCTGTTACTGAACCAGTATTTACCCAAGTCTTTCCTAAATCTAAACTTATCCAATTTATACCCATTGTTTCGTGTTCTGTTTTGTGTTGATATTTTTAATACCCTATTAATATCCTCCCCTGTTATGTCCATTCATCCACTTGTAAACCTCTATCATGTCACCCCTAACTCTTCGCCTTTCAAGTGAATGCAATTGAAGCTTTGTTAATCTTTCTTCATATGAAAGGTTTCTAATTTGGGGGAATTAACTTACTCATCCTACCCTGGACACGTTCAAGTGAATTTATATCCATTCTATAGTAAGGCGACCAAACCTGAACTGCATAATCTAAATGGGGCCTAACCAGAGCAAGATATAGCTGAAAACCACACCAGGTGTCTTGTTACTAACGCTTCGATTAATAAATCCCAGTGTCCTATTTGCCTTATTACGAACATTCATGCATTGATCCTTTTGTTTTAAATTCTTACTTATCATAACTCCCAGATCCCTTTCGCAATTCGACTGCGCAATCTCAACACCATCTAGCTCATATCTTGTAACTCTATCATCATTTTCTAGCCTCAAAACTTTGCAATTATCAGCATTAAACTGCATTTGCCAATCCTTTGACCATTTCAAACCCCTATTTAGATCAACTTGAAGTGATAGCGAGTCATCTTCCGTGTTAATTTCCCTGCCGATTTTTGTATCATCGGCAAATTTGCATATGTTGGTACTCAGACCTGAATCTAAATCATTGATATATATTATAAACAACAGAGGTCCCAGGACAAAGCCTTGAGGCACTCCACTTACAACATTTTCCCACTCTGACTTAACCCCATTTATACTAACTCTCTGTTTCCTTTGGAATAGCCATGCCCTAATCCAACTTAATATAGCACCCCCAATACCATGAGCCTCTATTTTTTTAATCAGTCTTTCATGTGGAATTGTATCAAAAGCTTTGCTAAAATCAAGGTACACAACTTCACAATCCTTACCACTATCAACTGCCTCAGCTATGCTGGAATAAAAAGATAGCAAATTTGTTAAATATGAACAGCTATTTGTAAAACCATGTAGTAACTCATTTATTAATTTATGTTTTTCAAGATGGAGACGAATTGTATTTGTAATTATTGATTCAAGTAACTTTCCCACAATAGACGTTAGGCTAATTGGCCGATAGTTTGACGCAAGTGATCTATCTCCTTTCTTAAAAATTGGTACCATATTAGCTACCTTCCATGCCTCTGGCACTCTGCCTGACCCTATTGATTTATTAAATATGGTAGACAGTGGCTCAGAAAGCTCCTCTTTGTATTCTTTAAGCACCCTGGCAAACACTTCATCCGGCCCTGGGGATTTGTTTGGTTTTAGTTTTTCTAATTGTTTAATTACATCCTCCCTGGTAACTGCTAAACTAGTCAGCCTGTCCTCATCCCCACCCACATAGACTTGTTCGGCTGAAGGCATATTGTTAAGTTCTTCTTTAGTAAATACAGATATAAAATATTTGTTAAAAATACTACTCATCTCCTTGTCATTATCTGTTATTTGACCTGTCTCAGATTTGAATGGACCTATCCTTTCCCTAGTCTTAGTTCGATATAACTGAAAAAAACCTTTAGGATTTGACTTTGCTTGCTCTGCTATGCGAACTTCATAGTTTCTTTTTGCTTTCCTAATCTCTTTTTTAACATTTCAAACCAGTTGTATGAATTCCTGTTCTAAACTGACATCCCCATTCTTAATCCTTTTGTACCAAGCTCTTTTTACCTATAAGGTTCTTTAAATTATTTGTTATCCACTTTGGGTCATTAGTATTCGATCTATTCAATTTGTATGGTATACTACGTTCCTGTGCTTTGTTTAGAATATTCTTAAATAAGTTATATATTAAATCCACATCGAAATCCCCTTTTACGTCACCTATCGCTGGGTTCATGTCTCGCTCCAAGACCGGCCCACACCCCATACCCAAGACTTTCCAATCTATTTGACCCAAAAATTTCTTAGGCTATTAAAATCAGCTTTTCGAAAATCTGGCACTTTTACAGAATTTTCTCCTACAGGTCTATTCCATTACATGCTAAATCTGATTACTTTGTGATCACTGTTCCCTAGCTCACTCCCTATTTCGATGTCATTAATTTGTGTTTCCCTGTTAGTTAACACTAAATCTAAAATATTATTTTCCCGCGTTGGTTCCTTAATGTGTTGCGTAAGAAAGCAATCGTCAATTAATTCTAGAAGATCTTCTGCTTCACTATTCCCTGTTTTGTTCACCCAGTTTATTCCACTAAAATTAAAGTCACCCATGACATAAATACTGTTAGATCTAGATGCTCTAGATGTTTCATCCCATAGATGCTTTGCTTCCATTCTATCTAAATTAGGTGGCCTATATATAACTCCTATTATAATATTATTTGCTTATTCGTTTAATTCTATCCAAATAGTTTCTGTATGTGGCTCAGTTTTGATTCCCTCTTTGAGACTACATTTCAAATTGTTCCTAACATATATGGCTACTCCCCCTCCTCGTCTAATATATCTATCTGTGTGAAATAGTTTAAATCCATTTATTTGATATTCAGCTAATAGTTCTCTATTTTCTACATTCATCCACGTTTCGGTAAGTGCAATAATATCTATTTTTTCTGTGCAGACAAGAGCATTTAATTCGTTAATTTTATTTCTTTGACTTCTACTGTTAGTGTAATATACCCTAAGTGAATTGTTATTTTGAGGCCCTTTTCTTTCCCCTGATCATTTTGCCAATTCTTTTCTCCCACGAACACATACTTTTATTACCTCCTTCCTCCAAATCAATTCCCATACCACTATCTACTAATAGTTTAAACCCAAACAAACACCTCTAACCACTGGTTCCAACGAGTTCGCAACAGCAACAACCCCAGCCCTCGATAGATGCACCCCATCACGAGCATACATTTCATTTCTTCCATAGAAGTGTTCCCAGTTGTCTATGAAAGATATTGCATTTGATTTGCAATATCTTTCCAGCCGGCAATTGACACCAAGTGCCCTCGACATCCATTCATTTCCCACTCCCTTTCTTGGAAGAATGCCACATATGATCGGGATTCCTCCCTTGCTCCCAACTAATTCAATGGCTGTCCTGAATCTCTGTATTAGTTCCTCACTCCTAACTCGCCCAACATTATTACCCCCTGCACTAATACAAATAATGGGTTTGTTTCCATTTCCCGTCATAATATCATTCATGTTTCCAACAATATCACCAATTCCAGCTCCCGGATAGCAAACCCTTAATCTGTTCCCCCCTATCTCTGGCACAAAACGTTCTGTCTAAATACCTCACCTGGGAATCTCCCACAACCAAAATTCGCTTCGGTACCTCCTTAACTTTCTGAGCAGCCTGAGGGGCCTGCGCTCCGCCGCTCCTCGCTGTTTTCCGTTCCGAGTGAACTGTAGGCTCACCACAGCACTCGTCCTCCAACACGGCAAATGAATTTGCTGTCCTTAGGGCGTCTGTAGGTGGCCTTGTCAAGGTTTTCTTAAGACCCCTGTCCTTCACATCTTAAGACCCCTGTCCTTCATGTTAGCTCATTGACTTCGCCCTATGACAGTCAGTCAAAACCCAGTGATGTTAATTACCTTAATTATCTTGAGCCATTAATTAGCCATCCTACAGATAATTTGTCCAAAGCAATTACGTTACCACCATTTCCGTCGCCCTCCCCCCGCCCCCTCCCCGCTCAGCTCGTTGTCGCCATGTGGGGGCTTCGTGGGCGGCTGCCAGAGTGTGATGCTCCTTCGGACAGTCCTCTGTCCTTTTCTAGCCTTGTGCTCCTGCTGCCGTCCTCTCCAATTCTGCTGGGCACCTTTTCCTTTTCCTTCTGTTTCGTTTTTCTCCCCCCCTCTTCTCCTATCTGCTTGCCGTTTCCTGCCGACCTTTTGCTCGTTCTGGTTCTTCCATGGACTTCTTCTATTTTGACGCCCGGGTGCTTGAGGAGGCATACTCATGCACCCGTAGAACTGCAGTACCCGACGTCGAGAGCGAGGGGAACCTTTTATTGTCAATCCCCACTTCGTCACTGAACCCGATCTCGACGGACTGTCGGTTTCTTAAGGTGGCGTTTGTGGGGCGTATACTCACGACGCACCCCTAGGAGGCCCCGACAAGATCGGCGATAGCTTCTTGTTGGGTGTCCTGCCTCTAATTGTGGCTCCATGGTGGGTGTGGGGGCACATTCGTGAGTGAATTTTTCTTTTCGTCACGATGAAAACCCCTGTTTCGGCTGCTTCTGGCTTCCCTTCTCAGGCTCGTGGGGTGGGCGACCAAGCCCCCGAGTCGATCCGTATTGGAAGACCGGGCTCTGTAGCCTCCGCTGCATTGGGCCCCGACCTTGCTCCTCCTTTGGCCTCTCTGACTCCTTCCCCTGGCTCCCTTCCCTCCTCTGTGGTTGGGTCGAGCCCCAAGCCCCCAGTGGTGACTACCTCGTCCCCTGGCGCGGCTCCTTCTCTAGTTGTAACTACTGCGCCTTTTAACCCCTCTCTCTCTGGGGGTTCTCACCGCCGTCCTCGTCACGGCCGCCCTCGCTCGATTCCTTCCAGTTCTGCTACCTATCAAGCCTTGTTTGGTCCCGCTTCGTGGGCCAAATATTTTGATCTCCTCCCTCTTGATTCTGCGCCTCCTGACGATTTCTCCCTTCATCGACATCTCATTGATTCCGTGGATGCCTCCATTACTTTCAACCCCACTCGTCTCGGTACACGTGTCGTTGCTGCTCCTTCTCAGGATGCTGCTTCCCGCTTGGCTGCCTTGTCCTGCCTTGGCGAGACCCCCGTTCGGGTCTCGAAAAACGCTCAGTTGAATGCCAGTGTTGGCACTATTTTGCTCCCGCCCCATGTTGCAACCGGTGTTCGGGACCTGCGCGACTGCCACGACGATATTCGACATATCCTCGCTGCCCAGGGCCATTCTATTCTCCAGGTGGACACGTTTACTCGTCCCCCTCGTGGTAGTCGCCGTCAACCCCTCCGGGTTGTGAAGATTACCTTTGATGGTAGGACCCTTCCACCCTCTGTCATTCTTGCTGGTGCCAGGTGCTCTGTCCAGGAGTACATTCCTTCTCCTCGGCTCTGCAACAAGTGCTGGAGGTTTGGGCATGGTGCCCTCCGCTGCTCCGGGACTGTCTCTCTCTGTCCTTTGTGTGGTGGCGAAGGTCACTCTAAGTCGGAGTGCACTTCTCCCCAGGCTCGTTGCCTCAACTGCGGTGAGGCCCATCCTACCTTCTCCCGTGCGTGTGTCCATTACAAGCTTGAGGCAGCCGTCCTCAACCTGAAGCACCGGGAGCGTTTATCTTTTCCTGAGGCGAGGCGCCAGGTTCGCCGGCTCCCGCCTTATGCTAATATCTCTTATGCTCGCGTGTTGCGCTCTTCCTCTCCTCGTCCTTCCCGCCTTCC
Organism: Procambarus clarkii; assembly: GCF_040958095.1. Classification (NCBI taxonomy): domain Eukaryota; kingdom Metazoa; phylum Arthropoda; class Malacostraca; order Decapoda; family Cambaridae; genus Procambarus; species Procambarus clarkii. Next base: position 1,930,984 of record NW_027189133.1, read on the forward strand.
TCAGACTCACAACCGTTTCCGGGCCTTGGACCCTGATGCGCCCACTGCCCCCTCCTCTGTTCCTTCGGGTTCTCTCCCGAAGGATCCTCCTCCTGGTCCTCTGTCTGGGGTTCCCCTTCCTTCTACCCGGTCTGTTGTGTCTTCTGTGTCTTCTTCCTCGTCCCCCTCCGGTCCTCCTTCCCGTCCTCTTCCTCCATCTATCAGCTCTCCCCACCTCCTGTCGGTGCGGGCGGATGTCCATCGCTCTCCTACCGGCCGTCGTGTGTGCTCTCGTTCGGCTTCTCCGGTTGAGACACTGGAATCCGTTGCCCGGTACGTAGTTGCTGGGACACCGGTCTCTTTAAGTCAGAAGCGTAAGCCTGGCTCCTCTCCTTCCTCTTCCCCAGCGGGTAAGAAGGCTTCGCTTTCTTCCTCAGCTCCTCCTTCTGGCTCTGTTGCTCCTTCCCCTCCCGTTTCAGTGCTTGCGCCCCCCTGTTCCTGCTATGGAGGTTTCTTTGGACCCTGCTTCCCTTTCGGTTGCTGCTCTTGCTGGGGTGAGCTCCCCTCTTTCTACTCCCCCTCCTCCTGCTGCTGTCCTTGACGGATCCTCTCCGTTGTCTCCTCTTCCTCCTCCTCCTCCTCCTCCTCCTCCTCCTCCTCCTCCTCTGGACCCTGCCCGCCCACCTCTGATCTGTTCTCCCGTTTCCTTCCCTCCGTCTTTGCTCAGTTTACCCATGCCCCCTAACCCTGACTTTGCTGACCCTGATCCCGACCCTGATATTCTTTAACGTGCTCTGTTGCTCTTTCGCCTTTGTTTCTTCCTTGTTCTCTGTTTTTGTCCTTTCTCTTCTCGTCGTTGTCCATTCTTCAATGGAACGTTCGAAGTTATTACGCCAATTTCCTCGAACTCCAACTTCTGGTTTCGCGGTTTTCGCCCCTTTGTGTCTGTCTCCAGGAGCCAATGCTTGGTGCTCGTCCTGGTCGTTTTCGTGGCTATTCCTTTCTCTCCCCCCCCCAGCCATTGCTGGGGCTTCTAATTCTTCTGCTCTCTTGATTCGGGCTGATGTTCCCTTTGTTCCTTTACTTTTTCCTTCGCCTCTCCATTGTTCTGCTGCTCGTATCTTTGTGGGGAAATGGTACACAGTTTGTTCCATTTATCTCCCCCCGAGTGTCCCGCTCTCTCTTCCTGATTTGAAACACCTCCTAGACTCCTTGCCGGAGCCTGTGCTCCTGCTGGGTGACTTCAATTGTCGTCATTCTCTTTGGGGTGACGTTCTGACGAATACCCGGGGTCGCCTCCTTGAGCCGTTTCTCCTCTCTTCTTCCCTGTCTCTTCTGAATTCTGGTGAGCCCACTCATTTGGACTCTCGAACTCGCACCCTTTCTTGTCTTGATCTTTCTCTCTGCTCTTCTTCTCTTTACTTAGATTTCACGTGGCAGGTTCTTGATGACCTCCATGGAAGTGATCATTTCCCCATCCTTGTTTCCTTTTTCTCTTTTCGCCCTTCCCTCTCTTTCCCTAGGTGGCAGTTTGCTAAGGCGGACTGGACTCTATTTTCCCTCAGTGCTACTCTCTCTGACCTCTCCCTTCTGCCCCTCTCTCGCGCTCTCCTCCTTTTTCATGACACTGTCTTCGATGCTGCCCTCCGCTCTATTCCTCGCTCTTCCTCTCGGGGTCCACGGAAGTGCGTTCCCTGGTGGAATGCGGACTGTGCTCGGGCTGTCCGCTGTAAGCGTGCAGCCTGGAAGAAGCACCGCCGTAGGCAGACGACCGATTCTTTTCTTTTCTTTCGGAAAGCGAGTGCGGTGGCCCGTAGGGCCGTCCGTACGGCTAAACGTGAATGTTGGGCATCTTATGTCTCGACAATTACGTCCGAAACCCCTCTGGCCCAGATCTGGAAGCGTATCCGCAAGATAGCGGGTAAGTTCGTTCCCGATGTTTCACCGGTCCTTCACCTCCATGATACTCTTGTGGCGGACCCGTTGCAGGTCGCTTCCGAACTGGGTTCCCACTTTTCTTCTGTTAGCTCTGGTCTTCATCTTCCCCAATCTTTCCTTCTTCGTAAACCTGTCCTTGAGTCTCGTCCTTTAGATTTCTGCACTCATCTTCAGCTTCCCTATAATGATCCCTTCTCTCTCTCTGAACTTCGTTCTGCCCTGGCCCTCTGCGGTTCTACGGCGGCGGGCTCCGATGGTATTCATTATGAGATGCTTCGCCATCTCCCTCCGAGCACGTCTCAGTATTTACTGAGTCTGTATAATCGGATCTGGGAGTCGTCGTCAGTCCCTGAGGACTGGCTCGATGCCGTTGTATTCCCTGTTCGCAAACCGGGGTCTCTGGGTACTTCCCCTAAGGACTTTCGCCCTATTGCTCTCACAAGTTGTGTCTGCAAACTCTTTGAACGTATGGTTAACGTTCGTCTGATGTGGTTCCTGGAACACCATCACCTCCTCTCCCCTTCTCAATTTGGTTTCCGCAAGTGCCGCAGCACGACAGATGTCCTGGTGAACTTGGAGGTCTATATTCGTACTGCTTTTGCTGCGAAGACCTCCGTTGTTGCCGTCCTTTTTGACCTAGAAAAGGCTTACGACACCACTTGGCGTTATCATATCCTATCTCAACTTCATTCTTTTGGCCTTCGTGGTCATCTCCCTCTCTTTCTCCGCAACTTCCTCTCTCGTCGTTCCTTTCGGGTGCGCCTTGGTACCGCTCTGTCTCCCTCTTTTCAGCAATACGAAGGTGTGCCCCAGGGTAGTGTTCTGAGCACTACTCTTTTTCTGGTTGCCCTCAATGGTCTTCTTTCCTCTCTTCCTTCTGGTGTCTTCTCCGCTCTCTATGTCGATGATCTTACCCTTTGTTGTCAGGGTGATGATTCGCCTCTCCTTCAACGCCGGCTTCAACTTGCAATTGATGCCGTGTCGTCTTGGGCCACAGGTCATGGCTTCAAGTTCTCTACTTCTAAGACTTGTGCCATGACTTTTACGCGGAAACGGGTTGTTCTTCGTCCCTCTTTGTCACTTTATGGTCATCCACTTGAATACAAAGATTCCGCGAAGCTTTTGGGGTTATTCCTTGACACTCGTTTGTCTTGGTCTCCCCATATCTCTTACCTCCGTGTTGAGTGCTCTAAGGCCCTTACCCTCCTTCGGGTCTTGTCCCATACTTCTTGGGGGGCAGATAGGCGCACTCTCCTTGCTTTACATTCCTCTCTCGTCCTGTCTAAGCTCGATTATGGTTGCCCTGCTTACTCGTCTGCTTCTCCTTCTACTCTTCGCCGTCTTGATGCTTTGCACCATACTGGGTTGCGCCTCAGTTCTGGTGCCTTTCGTTCGACTCCCGTCCTTAGCTTGTATGTTGACACTGGCTTCCTGTCTCTCCAGGACCGCCGTGATCGCTACTGTCTTCGCTATCTTGCGCGGTCCTTGCAACATCCTTCCTCTCGCCTCTGTCGTGCTTTAACTTTTACCCCTCCTGCGGTTCCTGTTCCTCTTCACCACCTCCCTCTTTCTGTCCGGTTATCTCGCCTACAGGATTCTCTTTCCGTTCGTATTTCTGGTGTTTCTCCTCGTGTTGTTCCTTCTTTGCCCCCGTGGAGGGTCCCTCTTCCGCGGTTTTGTACATCCTTGACTCGTATCACTAAAGCTTTTACCCCTCCTACGGTTCTAAAACGCCTTTTCCTTGAGCACTTTTCTTCTCACTCCCGCTCCGTTTCTGTCTTCACCGATGGGTCTAAGTCAGCGGACGGTGTTGGCTACTCTGTTGTTTTTCCTGATCGCACTTATATGTGTCGCTTGCCTCCGGAGACTAGCATCTTTACAGCGGAATTTTATGCTATTCTCTATGCTCTTCGTCTCCTGCTTTCTCGTTGTCAGTCTTCCTTTGTGGTTGTTGTTGACTCTCGTAGTGCCCTCATGGCTCTCGGGTGCTTTAATCCAGTTCATCCAGTAGTTGTCGAGATCCAGCATTGGCTGTTTCTCGTTCACAGTAAATTTAAGTCGGTTGAGTTTTGTTGGGTTCCCAGCCATATTGGCGTGTCTTTAAATGAGCGTGCGGATGCTGCCGCTAAGGAAGCTGTCCGCTCTTGTCCCATCTCTCGTAAAGGCATTCCGTATTCCGACTTTTACCCGGTTATCCATTCCTCAGTCCTTACCCGTTGGCAGGCTTCTTGGTTGTCTGTTACTGGTAACAAGCTACGTACTCTTAAATGTTGTGTTTCCTCGTGGCCGTCCTCCTTCCACCGTAACCGGCGGTGGGAAACAGCTCTGGCGAGGTTGCGTATTGGCCATACTCGCTTAACCCATGGTCACTTGATGGAGCGCCGCCCTGCTCCTTATTGTCCTAGTTGCCTTGTCCCTCTTACGGTCGTGCATGTCCTTCTTGAATGTCCTGACTTCCAGGACGAGCGTGTGTCTTGCTTTCCGACCGCCCCTCGCGGTCACCTGTCCCTCGATAGAATTCTTGGTGACTCGGATACTTTTGATATCGTTCGCCTTATGCGTTTTTGTTCTCGTATTGGCATCCTTGGTGATATTTAGCGCCCTCTGATTATTTTGCGTATTTGATGGTGCTACATAGCCTTCCCGGTTTGGTGCCTTCTTTTGATAATTACTTACTTACTTCCGTCGCCCTCCCAACAGTCCCTCACTACTGTGTACTCACCTAGTTGTACTCACCTAGTTGTGTTTGTGGGGGGTTGAGCTCTGGCTCTTTGGTCTCGCCTCTCAACTATCATTCAACCGGTGTACAGATTTCTGAGCCTACTGGGCACAGGATGCAGGATTGGGTCAGAAACTGTGTATGGGGTCAGCCTCCACCACATTATTGCGTAATGCATTCCACCTGTTAACTACTCTGACACTGAAAAAGTTTTTTCTAACGTCCCTGTGGCTCATGTGGGTACTCAGTTTCCACCTGTGTCACCTTGTTCGCGTATGTACCACCCATGTTAAAAAGTTTATCTTTATCAACCCTGTCAATTCCTCTGAGAATTTTGTAGGTGGTGATCATGTCTCCCCTTACTCCTTTGTCTTCCAGTGTCGTGACGTCCATTTCTCGCAGCCTTTTCTCGTAACTCATGCCTCTTAGTTCTGGGACTAGCCTAGTGGCATACCACTGAACTTTTTCCAACTTTGTCTTATAATTGACATGGTACGGGCTCCATGCTGGGGCTGTGTGAATTCACTATGATGAAGCTATTTACCCTAATTAGCTAGAGTGATCAATTAGCTGCCCATGTACAGACAATTGCACCCGAATGCATTAAGTTATTCATTAATAACTTAAGCGCGAGCACTCGACCAGTACACCTCTTGATGTCTGCCGCGTGACTGGGTTAATGACCATAATATCCCACACCATACCTGCTCCTGCATACCTCTTCCCCTACACTTAGTAACATAGCGTGGAAATCAACTTTCTGTCTGATGTCCAAATATAATTTTTGAAAATGCGAAGCATGTTTAGCACCCACTCCATTACATCCAGACACCAAATAAAATATTACTGCACACATGTTTAGTTCTTGTAACACATTACATCATAACGTAACGTAACGAGGAAATCAACTTTCTGCCTGATGATCAAATAAAATTTTTGAAAATGTGAAGCATGTTTATGGGGTGTTTGCGCTGTCTGTCCGTTATTCTGTCTCGTTAGGGTCAGGCCTTCGTTAGAGCTCGGTCTTGTCTCTCCAAATCGCTTAGTTGTCTGTCACCTAGCATCACCCCTCTCTCATCCCCCTATTAGTGCTCGATCCTACAGGTGTCTAATCTTCACCTTTTGTAATTCTCAATGGAATAGTCGGTGAGTGTTTTTTTTTTTTAACAGAGGAGCTTAGTTTTAGTTTTAACATACTTTCAGTTGATAGCCGTTAACTACATAGGAATGGATAGACCAGTTGTCCTGAGCAAAAAGCCTTTTCTTTTCACTTGTGCTAAGTGAGCCAGACAAAATGTGGCATTATACTATTAGCATGGCAATACAAAACAAAGAAAAATGTAGCAATACTCTATTAGTTAAATAGTCAAAACATAAAACACGCATTATTTCTCAGGCTTTTAAACTATTACAAGTTTCTTCCAGCAAATAAGGTTCCTTTAAGCAGTTCAACACATCAAATATAATGTGGGCAGATTTAGTTTTTTCAGATTTCTTTTCGAGTGTGTTGATTTTGTTTTAAACAAAGGTGTGCCACTAGTCCATGAACTAAGAGGGATGAGTTAGGAAGAAACACTTTGTGAAATATGTACCATACCACGCTGGAAGACAGAAGAGTTTGGGGAGATGTGATCACTACGTACAAATTTTAATATTTTTTGTTAACTGTGTTATCACACCATATACCTCATAGTCTCTTCTTCTGCCTCTCACTAGTCAATAAACACAATTTTTGTATCATTTCTTGACTTAAATAGCACTCCGAAACATCTCTGCACATCTTAATTTTTCACTGACACGTGCACAGCCATCAAAGGGACTCTCACTACTGCACGGATGTCTTGTGTGTTAAATAAAGCGTCCCTACCTAGCTTATCATTTTATTTGAGAAACTTATATGTGATGATCATATCTCCCGAATCCACACAAAAAAACCACACATCACTCAACTTGTTTTCAAATCATAGCACCGGATCCTTTTTTTTCCAGAAACTAAGTTTTGAGAATAAGCACAAAGTCACCAATTAGTATTCGTATCATCAAAGTTATTCTCAGATTATTTTCTAATTTAAAAAATACTTCCACCATCCTACATCCATATTGAGAGATGGCAAACATAACTTGGTTATTGCATCTAGTTTTAAAAAGGGTTTGAATAAGAAGTCATGTTCCATAAAGAAAATACTTTAGAGCAACCATTATCTATGAGCAGTAAGAGGTAAACAGGATCCTCACATTCAATTTCCAAGCATTTTTGCATCATTTCTTGACTAAAATAGCACTCCAAAACATAGGTGATCATTTTTATTCTCATTGACACACTTATAGTCAACAACAATTTGTTTTGCAGTGACCAGTTATTCACAGTGACGAGATTTCACGGTGTGCCCAATTTTAAGAGAGTTCATAGTGTATTAATATCGGTCGTGGATTTGTTATGTTATGTTTATGAAGATCATTAATGCTTCTTATTTTTACCGATTTCACTATGCCATGCTTTTCAGTCTTTTCATGTTCTTTTTCAAATAAAGTTTACTTACTGTTTTCCAGTAGCATCGCTTCACACTACATATATATTAATCAACTTTCAAATTCTTTACAACTTTAGTTCAGTTTCTTTCCACTATCATGGCTTTTTGTTGTTCCCCCCCTGTCAGTATCTAGTTCAAGACCTCCTATTATCAATGTCATTATTGTTTGTCAACAAGTTATTTTTTAGATAGTTCAAATTATTTTGTGCTGATAGCATGGTTACCGCTTACTGTCTACCACCAATGTGTGAATCATATTTTCTCTTTCACAAAAACATATATATATATATATACTTGAACACTACCCCCCTCACAGTCTTTTATTCGCATCATAGCTTAACACGCGCACTTGACTTTTACTTATTTTATATTTTCTCATTCTTTTCAAATAATTTATAGAAAAGACTGTTATACAACATCTAGGCTTTACATACATTATTTTTCATTTATCATCTAATCATATGCATATATGTTTTTCTCCAGCTCGGTTGCGGTTTATCCTTATGTGTTCCATATTACTTTCCCTCCATCATGCCCATAAAATATTTATAAATTGGCTCGGATCGAGGTTTGGATTGGACTCCGGTCCATAACCAGGACCAGAGGTCTAAGCCCGACCTCTGGCTTCCATGTATCTTGTCCTCCATGTGCGTCTCTGTTCTCCCAATCTATCTTCCATGGGTTAAAGTCTCCCATGATTACTAGTTCAGATCCATTCCTGCTAGCAAGAAAAGCTGCATTCTCTCTATTATGTTAATGGTGGCCATGTTGTTTCTGTCATATGCCTGTCTGAGTCTTTTGTCATTTGCTGATGGGTTATATATGACTACGACTATAATTGTTTGTTCTCCCGTTGCTATGGTACCTGTTATGTAGTCACTGAAACCTTAACAGCCCTCAATAACCATCTCCTCAAAACCGCAGCCTTTTCTTAACAGCAGAGCTACACCACCACCTCCTCTTCCTTCTCTCTCTCTCATCACAACACAGTAGTCCTGTGGAAACACTGCATTTGTTATGGTTTTTGTTACCTTAGTTTCTGTGAGTGTTATTATGTCTTGGTTTTCTTCAAGTCCCCATTCTCCAAGTTCATTTGTTTTACTTGTAATCCTATCTATGTTAGTGTACATTGCCTTGAAACTCACTTTCTTCTGTCCTTTCTCATGTTCCCTTCATAGTGAGCGTTCTGCTGGTGAGGGAAGCTGTTCCATTGGTGTGAGGATTTGCGGGGTGGATAACGGGGTCCCAGAGGATACTGGAGTCAGGGATGGGGGGTCAAGTGAAGGAGGTACAGGGAGGGTATGGGATGAAGGGGAAGGGAAGGACAGTGGGGGAAATGGTGGAGGGGGACATAGTAGGAGTAGAGGAGGGGTAGCAGGGTGGGAGTGGGGATGAGGGGGAAGGGAGAGTTGGCTGAGCATTTGAGTGGGGGCATGGAGGGTTCAAGGTATTGGTGGTTTCTATGCACAGGAGGTTGGTGGAATTGCCCTTCTGTCTGGAGTTACTGGGTTACTGGTTGTGGGTTCCCCCTCACTACTGAGGAGGATGTGTTGGGAGCTGTGATTTCGTGGTTTTTGCCTCTCGTCCTGCACTTCTTCCTTGCTTCTGCAGCCATGACTCTCTCCTCCCTTGTCATTTCCCTCTGGATGAATATTTTTTTTAAATTTTCCCACATATTGCAGGTAGTTTTTCCTTGTTAGAATCTTCTACTTTGTGGTCTCGTTTGCAAACACTATCTTCAACATGAGTTCTTTGTCCTTGTTGTACCAGCCTAACCTGAATACCTTTTCAATGCTATGTTCAGCCCCTTACATCTCTAGTC
>NW_027189133.1:1942472-1949972 GCF_040958095.1 Procambarus clarkii
TCCAGGATTGGTCTGACATAAGTGGTATACAGGGTCCTGAATGATTCCTTACATAAGATTCTAAAGGCAGTTCTTCTCTTGGTCAATCTAGCATATGTCGCTGATGATATCCTTTTGATGTGGGCCTCTGGGGACAAGTTCGGTGTGATATCAACCCCCAGATGTTTTTATCTAATTGACTCTTGCAGGATTTCACCTCCCAGATGGTTCCTTGTGTTCAGCATTCTGCTCCCTTCGCATAATTTCATTACTTTGCACTTTCCTGAGTTGAACTTTATTAGCCATTTTCTAGACCATTCCTCCACCCTGTCCAGGTCGTCCTGTAGTCTCTGTCTATCATCATCTATCTTGATTCTTCTCATAATTTTTTCATCATCAGTAAACAGTGTGTGTATACTCACCTAGTTGTACTCACCTAGTTGTGCTTGCAGGGACACAGCGGCTCTTCACGCTCAGCGGGACTTCAGAGCTCTGGCTGTTTGGTCCCGCCTCTCAACCATCAATCAACAGGTGTACAGTTTCCTGAGCCTATTGGGCTTGTGGGGAAACTCCAGGCAGCTAGTCTCTTTTTTTAAATTGACTTTAATAAGATAAAGTTATGTCTTATTTATTTTTTTTAGTAAGTAAGAATTAATTGAGTGAACTGTATATACTTGTAAACTGCCTGAAATTATCTCACACACTAATGGGAGGGACAATTGGTAGCTTAAACCACTTTGCTATGGCTCCTTCTTAAACTACCGATTGTTTACCTTTTATTATTATAATATTATACCACATGTGGTGGTTCACTTATCATTATCATACCACATATGGTGGTCTAATCTACTAGTAATAATTACTAATTATGACTACTAATACTGATATAAATGGCTTAGCTGTGCCAGTAGTGGGGGCCTGCTAAGGCGTTTTGTTGTTGCATCCAGAGTGGGTGTGGCTCTGTGCCTCCTTGTGCCACGTAATGGCGGCTGGTGGGAGGGACAATCTTGGCAAACAAGTAGTTTATAATGTGTATGAACCAACTGTCTGCATAGATTCTTGCTGCTCCTCTCACAATTTACCTGTATGGGAATGCAAGGAATTAATCAAAGTTCCCTAAACATATCAATTACAGGTATGACTTGAAGTGTGAGGGCTGTAATGGAGTACAAGTACATTGTGTTTGTTTTTGTCCTGTATTATGACCGACTTATTTATAAATGAAAAAATGTGCGCACTAATTTCAAATACAATACTTGATAAGCCGGATACGGTCGTTGTTGTGATGTTGATAGGCTGTGTTGCTGGTTGTTGACACGTAATTGGGGTGTCTAGTTGTTTCACCAGCTCTGGAACCAAATACAGCGTATGGCTGTTTCTTCGTTATTGTTCTGTAGCTGGGAGCGTCAGCCAGTGACTCGCTAACGCCCTGAGGCTGGTTCATTCCTCAAAGTAATTTTACATTAACAATGGAACCAAGGTACCTTACGGGGTTAATATTTATATTCAGTCTTGTTGATTACTTTTTTGTTAAATCTAGATACAAAACTATTCTATAAACAATATTTAATAATGTAAATATACGTTGACATCCATGACGTCACGGAGTCGATGACGTCACGGAGTCTCCCATTTTCCATCCTGAAGGGATTACAGACTAAGGGAGACTGTGTTATGTGTGTGTGTGTGTGTGTGTGTGTGTGTGTCGGATTCCCGCCTATTGGGCTCTATCATATCTACACTTGAAACTGTGTATGGAGTCAGCCTCCACCACATTACTTCCTAATGCATTCCATTTGTCAACCACTCTGACACTAAAAAAGTTCTTTCTAATATCTCTATGGCTTATTTGGGCACTCAGTTTCCACCTGTGTCCCCTAGTGCGTGTGCCCCTTGTGTTAAACAGCCTGTCTTTGTCAACCCTGTCAATTCCCTTGTGGATCTTGAATGTGGTGATCATGTCCCCCCTAACTCTTCTGTCTTCCAAGGAAGTGAGGTTTAATTCCCGTAGTCTCTCCTCGTAGCTCATACCTCTCAGCTCGGGTACTAGTCTGGTGGCAAACCTTTGAACCTTTTCCATTTTAGTCTTATGCTTGACTAGATATGGACTCCATGCTGGAGCCGCATACTCCAGGATTGGTCTGACATATGTGGTATATAATGTTCTGAATGATTCCTTACACAAGTTTCTAAAGGTCGTTCTTATGTTAGCCAACCTGGCATATGCCGCTAATGTTACGCTTTTGATATGGGCTTCAGGGGACAGGTCTGGTGTAATATCAACCCCCAGGTCTTTCTCAGTCTCTGACTCTTGAAGTATTTCATCTCCCAAATGATACCTTGTATCTGGTCTCCTGCTCCCTACAACTATCTTTATTACATTACATTTGCTTGGGTTAAACTCTAACAACCATCTGTTCGACTATTCCCGCTGCTTGTTCAGGTCTTCTTGAAGCCTCAAGCTGTCCTCCTCTGTCTTAATCCTTCTCATAATTTTGGCGTCGTCAGCAAACATTGAGAGGAATGAGTCTATACCCTCTGGAAGATCAATTACTTATATCAGAAACAGGATAGGTCCGAGTATAGAGTCCTGTGGGACTCCACTGGTGTCTTCACGCCAATCTGAGGTCTCACCCTTCACTGTAACTCTCTGCTCCTTATTACTTAGGGTTTTCCTAATCCACTAGAGCGCCCTACCAGTTACTCCAGCCTGTTTCTCCAGCTTATGCATCAGCCTTTTGTGGAGTACTGTGCCAAAGAGTTTCCGCTTGTCCAAAAAAATGCAGTCCACCCATCCTTCTTGTTCTTGCTTAATCTTTGTCACATGATTACAGGATCTTATTATGGATGTAAGACAAGATTTACCCTCCATGAACCCATGTTGATGGGTTGTCACGAAGTCCCTTCTCTACAGATGTGTTACTAGTTTTTTTTCTTCGATCTTCTCCATCACCTTGCATGGTATACAAGTAAAGGACACTGTCCTGTAGTTCGGTGCCATGGGTTCTCCCCTAGGTGTCCTGTTTGCAAATTTCTACATGGGTACCATCGAGCAAAAAGTCTTAGTCGACATGAACTTGAAACCGGCCATATACTGCAGGTATGTTGACGACATTTTTACACAGGTACCTGATGTCAGACATCTGCAGGAGCTGAAGGAGGCATTTGAGCAGAGTTCCGTGCTGTGTTTCACTTACGAGATGGAAAAGGATGGGAAGCTGCCCTTTCTAGATGTAACAGTCATGGAAAAGAGCGGAGGTTTCCACACTGCAGTCTACACTAAGGAAACGAACATAGGAATGTGCCTAAATGCCAACAACGACTGTCCAGACAGGTACAAGAGGAGTGTTGTTAACGCTTATGTCCACCGTGCTCTCAGCCACAGCTCAGAATGGAAGCAAGTCGACGAAGAACTCTGTAGGGTAAGGCAGGTCCTAGTCAACAACGGCTTCTCCAATGGTTTCGTCGAAGACATCATAAGAAGGAAAGTGAAACGCCATGCAACCTCTGAAGAGACAACTAACACAACACCTATACCCCCTATTAGACTATTTTACAGGAACTTCTTTTCCACAGCTCATAAAACGAAGGAAAGGGTCCTGAAAGATATTGTTAATAGAAACGTTATCCCTACAGACAAAAATCAGAGGATACAACTGACGATTTACTATATAACCAGAAAAACGGCCAGCCTTCTCATGAGAAACTCTCCAGACACAAAGCAGAACGCTTTAAAAGAGACCAACGTCGTCTATGCCTACAAATGCCCTCTTGGGGACTGTAAGCTCCAAAAAAAACAGTATATAGGCAAGACGACAACATCTCTTTCTAGGCGTTTAACGATGCATAAGCAACAGGGCTCCATTAAGGAACATATAATCTCTTTCCACAACCAAACCATCGCCAGAGAAATCCTAGTAAACAACACAGAAATCATCGATAGATACAGCTATAGCAGGCGGCTTGATGTCTGCGAGGCACTACACATCAAGAAGTCAACACCAGCAATCAACAGCCAATTAATGCACAACTATATTCTACCCACCTCAAGACTCCGCTCCAATATAGAAGCATCAAGAAATATGGACCAATAGGCTTTCTACAATCACTTCCATTCAATACCCATTGTTTCGTGTTCTGTCTAGTGTTTAGGAATTTAATGCCCTATTAATACCACCTCACCCCATCCACCTCACTCAAATGTAGATATAAACAAATGGAAGATGTGTAAGTTCTATTCAGTTTCTGTATGTGTAAACTAAAGTCTTTGAAAATGTAATAAGTTTTACGAAACGCGCTCAAGTGTCGCGTCAGACTAGAAATAAAAATGAATTATGGAGAATTGATTTTTGAATTACCACCAACAGTGAAAAGAAACGTACGAAAGATCGAGAAAATTCGTGTTAGAATTAATAATCTTACTTTTTCGGTCATATTTAATAATATATGTCTACAGGAAAGACTGCTTCCAAAATATACTAATATTAACACTTTCGAGCTCTCCGTGAAGGTCACTCAGCCAACATTATGTGCGCGCAGCTTTTTTATCGCTAAAGCGTAAAAACAAAAATGTGTCTACTCTTTTTACTCCTCTGACATTAGTTCTCATGCTACGTATTTCATTTTGGTACCAACGTGTTCGCAATAAAATTCTCTAGAAGAACATCAGTAAAAAAAGTCACGAAACGTATAGGGATACCAGCACCAAATAAATAACTACGAAGATGACTCGCCGTGAGCGCCCGACAGCAACAAAATGTTTTTACTCTTGGGATTGTAATCACCTCCACACTTGTTCTACAGCGTTAATTTTGGTATCAATGGACTCGCAATGAAATTCCCAACACGGTGATATGAATATAAGCGTAGAATAATGATGCGGCCCGCCCGCAGGAGTGTGGGAAGTGGTGAAAATGTTACCCGGTATCGGTGACTCGACGACGCACGGCGATTTGAAAGTTTATACTTATTTCACTCTCATGACATTAATTTTCTATGTACGTCATTCATTTTTGTGTCAATCTTTTCGCAATAGAATGTTCTATGAGCCCATAGGTAAAAAAGATCAACAAAGCGTAAGTTAGAATAGCGCCAAATATAAAACAACGCTGGAACATCAGTGAGCGTCAAACACACACGAAATGTTTTTACTTTTGTTATGTTTGTTAAGTTTATACTTGTTGCACACAGTTATTTTTGGTTGTACATTGATCGGAATAAAATTCCCTAAACAGACATATGCATATAATACATGATATGGGGGAAGCATTACCAGTATAAACGGCTAAAATCACCCACCTGCAACCCGTTTAGGACATAATACCATTTGATCGAAGTTATCCACACCTTTCATGAACGTATTGTACCATGCAGCCTAGTGGTGAGAAAGAGAGCCTCATGGCGCGCAGTTTGAAACAAACCTAAAGTAAATCGGATAAAAATTGAATTTTATACAAATATTTTAAAAGAGGACATAAATTTATGTCCACTATGCGTTAGCGTTAGATGAAACAGGACTCATATTTGAGTCCTGATAGCGCGAATTAAACTGCACGACCCAGCAGCAAGGAATCAAGCCTTCAAGATAAAATATCGCCAAGATCTGATTCGTGATCAGATATACAAGGCAGAAAATGAAATCAAAGACAACAAAGCGCAACTACTTCATGCTACAAACGAATGGAGAAACAGCAACATCGACGAAAGTTTCCGTACTCGCATTGAACAACACCTCGACATCCTCACAGACCGACATCACCTCAGCACTGAAACAAGGATAATCAAGAAACTAACAACGTTATATGGAGGACCTATGGCAATTCCACGACCAAGAGATAGCTTCCTGAACCTTGCAGGAATCAACCTCACTGAGGACGAAGTCACTCTCCTAAATCTGGGTATAAACTGTCACGTTATGTCCAGACCGAGTGAGATCGCCCGGAAAGTGGAGTTGGAGATTCTGTTGGACGACATATTCGACCTCGAAGCACAAAAGAAGGTCACCACCAAAGATACCTTACAAGCAGAACTTATTGCGGAAGGAGGAAAGAATCGAGGCAACTACAGAAGCACCATACTGTCCCCCGAGCTCAAAGTGGCAGCTAAGAGCCTTCGTGAGAACAAGGAGATTGTTGTCAGGAGAGGCGACAAGTCGCCAATATACGTCATTCTTAAAAAAGACAAATATCTGGCGAAAATGAACCTCATACTCTCTGACCAAACTAAATTCCAAAGGGTAACGAAGGACACTACAGCCGAACTGAAAGCAAAGGTCAACAAATTTTTCGAAACTGTGAACGCCAAGAAATCTGGACTCCACCTGCCAAAGATTATTGGGGAATATAAACCTGGATATGCGTATGGCAATGTCAAGACACACAAGCCTGAAAACCCACTTCAGCCAATTATCAGCCAGATACCCACACCCACGTACAGACTGGCGAAACGACTCAACGGCTTGCTGACTCCTTATGTCCCTTGCGCCTTCATCCTGAAGTCTCCAAAGGAATTTGTTGACTTGCTGCAGGGAACACGGGCCACAGGGATAAGAGCCTCGTTGGACGTAGAATCTCTGTTTACCAACGTACCTGTGGATGAAACAATCGGGATGATTGCCGACAGAGTGTAACGTGATCCGGCCTGTACTCCTCTTGACATACCAGAAAACAGTCTAAGGAAACTACTCCAAGCTTGTACTAAAGAGGCACCCTTCTTGAGCCCGGATGAACACATGTATAAGCAAGTAGATGGGGTCGCCATGGGTTCTCCCCTAGGTGTCCTGTTTGCAAATTTCTACATGGGTACCATCGAGCAAAAAGTCTTAGTCGACATGAACTTGAAACCGGCCATATACTGCAGGTATGTAGACGACAATTTTACACAGGTACCTGATGTCAGACATCTGCAGGAGCTGGAGGCATTTGAGCAGAATTCTGTGTTGCGTTTCACTTACGAGATGGAAAAGGATGGGAAGCTGCCCTTTCTAGATGTAACAGTCATGGAAAGGAGCGGAGTTTTCCACAATGCAGTCTACACTAAGGAAACAAACATAGGAATGTGCCTGAATGCCAACAGTGACTGCCCAGACAGGTACAAGAGGAGTGTTGTTAACGCTTATGTCGACCGTGCCCTCAGCCACAGCTCAGAATGGAAGCAAGTCGACGAAGAACTCTGTAGGGTAAGGCAGGTCCTAGTCAACAACGGCTTCTCCAATGGTTTCGTGGAAAATATCATAAGAAGGAAAGTGAAACGCCATGCAACCTCTGAAGAGACAACTAACACAACACCTATACCCCCTTTTAGACTACTTTACAGGAACTTCTTTTCCACAACCCATAAAACGGAGGAAAGGGTCCTGAAAGATATTGTCAGTAGAAACGTTATCCCTACAGACAAAAATCAGAAGATACAACTGACAATTTACTATAAAACCAAAAAAACGGCCAGCCTACTCATGAGAAACTCTCCAGAAACAAAGCAGAACGTTTTAAAAGAGACCAACGTCGTCTATGTCTTCAAATG